>NW_009936898.1:35000-49734 GCF_000696875.1 Nestor notabilis
TTGCATTAAAGTGAATAGGTAAGGACTTTTTATTTCTGTATATTCCTTGCTGTGCTGTTCCTGTTTCCTACCTCCCCCAGCCCACTGCACCACGAGGCTTGGCTTGGGAAGGAGAGAAGGAACCGCTGAGGCAAGGGTGGCTGGAAGGAAAACTGAGGTTCTATGATTGACTAGATGGGCCTGAACCAGGCTGGGCTATGAGTGAGAGGAGACCTGTGTTTATTTTCCTGGCTGTTTTTGCCCCTGCTTTGCCCTGCAGGTCTGAGCACTGTGCTGCCATTTTTCCATCCATAAAACTGAGTTAACAGTGCTTCCACCTCTGCAAAAGCATGCTGAGGCCACCAGCGGAAAGCACGAGGCACAAGGTAAGTATTTATTCTAACAGCAAGACACCTATCTTGGGGGCACTTGAAAAAAAGAGGCTAGATAGAGGAATGTAAACACACTGGCTTTGAGGGCTAAGGCCATCTCGTTCAGTCCAGATCAAACACCAGCTCCTAGGCATGGGCACGAGCCCAAGAGTACACAAAGTGCATGCACAGTTCAGTGAGCCACTGGCGTCCCTGGGCTGCACCAGGCAGACACTGATGGCAAAGGAAGAATTAAACACCGGAGTGCAGTGACAGAGCTATGTTTCCTTAGAAATCATTAAACACAAAGGCAAGTTGTTTTATAAAGGAAACACCCTGTGTAAAGTGCAAGAGATGAGAAATGACAGGGAACTGGCTCCCAACCATACTACATGCGTGGAAAAATCAGCACATGTAGACTTGTGCGATTTTTCTAGCGTGCAGTTTGTTTTTACACTCTATACAACTTGAGGTAAAATGCACTGAGACCCCATCCCAGAGCTTTTGGTTTAGGCAGGCAGCATGGCTGTGTAAAGGCAGCTACTACTTCTATCTGCCCCCTGGAGAGCTGGCTTCCTTATGGGCAGTCAGTGTGTATATGAGAAAGAAACATACTGAAACCTGGTTGCACCACTGGCCACAGCAGCTCAGAGCCCAACATCTTCTCCAGGGCCACAGCCAGCCCTAAAGAGGAGGCTGTGAAGAGCACACACGTTCAAGCTGTACCATAAGAATGCTTTTTTCCCTTTGATAAGAACTACATGTGCTCCAAAGGAGCCTGGGTGTCTCCTCCTCTCCCAAGTACACAGCAAGACAAGAAGCCATGCGGACTGATGAGTCACTCGGTGATGCTGTCATGGCAGTGGATAAATCCAGCAATCCAGCTTTAGCAGGACACTTGGAAGCATTTTTTCGTCTTTGCATCTTACAAAGACCAAATGGATTCTTTGAGTCTTTTTTTTTTTTTTTTATTTTATTTTATTTTTTTTTAGATTTTATTTTTGGATGGGAGAAAACCACAAGAAAGACTGACATTAAAGGTTCTGTGGATGCCCCTTCTGCATGCACATTAAGTCCAGGCTTGCACACTGGGACAATACAGGCTACCTTCAGCGCAAAGTCGCTGCCACCCACCTGAGCTCATGCACTGCAGTTTGTGGAGCTGTGTTCTCAATGTCTGCTCCCAAACCAGCCTTTTATGTCCGGTGTTAAAGCTCTTTGCGTTCAGTGGTTTAGTGTTCTCTAAAACTTTTTCACTTTTTATAGCTTGTATTTTTTTTAAACTAATGTAAAAAACATTTCTCGAAGCCTGACGTCAATTGCGGTTGACGGACTTTATTTATTTATGCCAGTTAACAGGCTAAACAGAGGTCTACTGTACTTTTGCAAGCAATCTTAATCCCTTTGAATGAATAGCACGAAGAAAAAGATGGGTTGACAGAGGCAGTTAGCAGAGATCATACTTACACATGTTTGTTTTCAGTAATTAGTCACAGTGTTAATAGAAACATCCACTTTAAGCAAAGACTGCTGATTTGCACAAACAGAGGGCCATATGCTCTGGTGGGTGTGGAAGGGGGTTGATAAAACTAAAAACTTTTCAGGAATTTTTATATGTGAAAACTTGCTATTATATTTATTCATTTATTTATCCAGTTTAATTATTTCCACACCAGTTTGTTAGGCTTTGCAATATTTTCCACTTGAAAATGTCAGAATAAAAACACAGGGCTCCATGTTCACCTTCTCTCGCTCTCTTTTTCTCTCTCTCACACACACACACGGAGAACAAGAGAGTTTTTAGGTGGATGTCTATTGCTAAGGGCTTACATATGGATAGCATATGAAAATGAACTAGGCTGTAGGTGTTTTAACAATGTAATTTAGAGTGTGTTGCCTTTCTTACTTTTCCAATAGTACCAGACGGGGTTTGCTGCCAAACTATGAAAGCAATTGCTGCCTTTTACAAAGATTTATGATTTTTTAGTGATATGATAGACTAATACGAGTTCCAAAGGGGGAGATATGCTGAGTTGTTAACATATCCCTTTGATTCCAGCCTGTTCTGTTCCTGTCAAGTGTAATGGGAAAACTTCTTATATGTTATGAAATCTATTCAATTGCACCTCTCTCCAGTTTGGTTTTTTTTTTCTTTTTTTTTTTTTTTACTAATAAAGCTAATAATTGTTTTAACTTCAAACAGAAGCTATTTTTGTGGACAAAATCATAACTTCACTTTCATAAGGAGCTCGTGATCAGCATAGGTTTTCAAGAGAAAGGAAGCTGCTTGAGTCTGTGTGTTTGCTTTTGTTCATTATTGTGTTTCTAGGCATGTTTATAATTTACTGAGCATGGCACTTTTGACTTTACTCATGTGAAACATTAGATACCTTGCAATTCATCCCCTTGTAACAGGCTCAGATGCTCCAAACAGTACTTGGGACACCCAAATCACAAGCCCTAGGATGTGTCCCTGATTGATTACATGTGGGGAGGTTCCGACAGGGAAAAGCATCTTCCTCCTCTGCCATTCCTCTGCAGCTGGTTTTCTGCCACACATCCCTAGTGGGGCCTGGGCACTTGCTAAGTAATTTGTTAATTTCTAAATCACAGTGGTCTAGTTACAAAATAATATGCCTCTGAATCTACTGCCTGATGCAAAATATTATTCTCAGTTTTACTGACATGAATAGTTGAAAGAGGATAAGTGCATATCTATTTGCAGATCTTTTAGAGAAACAGAAATGAATTCACCATTTGTATTACCAAAAACCCCAGGCCCAAACCGTCCAGGCACACACCTAGACACAAAGACTATGACAGGAATAGTTCTGGCACACTGCATGCCTAAGGCATCTTAGACTACCTTTCAGTGGCCTTTTTGGTCATCCACATCTTCTCTACTATTGTTATAGTTTCTCCCACAAGTTGCCTAGTGTCTCTGTCAATGAACTGACCATGTAGACCAATCTTTACACAGAAGTCAAGTCCATAGTAAGCAGGCTAAGGAAGCAATCACTGGCAATACTCACATATTTCAGTGTGAGGGAAGGGAAAACTGGTGGGAAAACATGGTTGTAGTGTGTAAAAAGCTGCTGCAGAACAAAGACAATACTCTGTTCTCCATTTCCTTGGGCAAGAGAAAAGGAAACGATGGTCTGAGATTATAGCAATGCTTTAGGTTAGATATTAGGAAAGCTCCTTCCTGGGAAGGATGTTAGAGCCTGAGAAAAGACTGGCTGAGAGTGAAACCCCTGTGAAAAGAGGCATGTTAAGGTCAGGCTATACAACGGCTGTCTGACTGGCTAGATATAACTGACTCTGTCTTCGGACTGGGAGGGACTGGATGAGTCCCAGTGTCCTGAAGGAACCTGCTTTCCTGGTCACAGCAGTAAGCCACAATGTCACTCTGCACTGCCCTTTTCATTCGCTCCAAACGGACAGTGCTATTTTCAAGAGTTTCTGCTGGACAAAGACTTTAATGTGTAGCCATGGCAGATTAGAGGCCTTTTGTTGGCTCCTTCTTCAGCTGTTTCCATGATGGTGTTGCCACTGCTGGCTGCTCTTGGCCCAGGTTTGTGTGGCGTTACTACGTCCTTTCGCTCTCTTCACAAGGCATCAGAGCTAAGGGCTTTGGCTGTTCATCAGTGAGTAAAGCTGGATAAATGGATGAGCTGCATTGGCTACGACAGAGCTGATGCTTTGCAGGAAGTCAGCAGCTGGTGTGGTTCAACTACATCTCTGTCTTTACTAATCTGGCTGGCTTTCCTTACGGGTGGCTTGGCTCTTTGAGCCTGGAGTTGTGCATGTGGTACTGAGGAGGAGATGTGCTGCGAGCAGGGGTGAGAGCCGTAGACAGGGTGGCAGACTTCGGTCGGAAACTCTGGAGTCAAAGCTGGGCTGCTTTTGGCTCCCTTTTCATCCCAGGGTAGCGGCCTCCCAGCAGTTTGGCTTTGAGTCACTGTGGTAATTCATGGTTAAAATCATCATTCTTGGCACATGCACTGAAGATTAAAAGAAAACAGGAAAAAATCCTCTCCGAATGACAGATTTACATACCAGGAGGAAAAAACCCCACATAAAAATCTGATTTGAAGAACACAATTATTATATTTTACCCTCATTTCACTAACCATTTTATTGACTGAAAAAGGAGCTACCTCAAGACTACAGATCTAAAGTGCTAACAAATTAAAACCATCCCCGAAGGAGAAAGACCACTAATCTGAAGCACGCCTCCCAGCAGAATTTCCGAAGATCTATAAATGCCATATGCTAAATAGACAGCATTTCTTTAAGGTACAAGCATTTATTTTTTTTCCTGAGTGACTGACCAAACACAGTCGAAAAGGGAAGGAAGAAAGACAAAAGACACCACATAAGAAAAACAGGAACGCTGTACCAGCACAAAATACCAGCCAACATACATATGGGAACACTTATTTGATCATCTAAATATGCTTATTTTATACAGTGGATGTCCAAAAGTGATTGCATTTGCACTGATTCACTTAGTGTAAGAAGTAAAGTTGGCCCAATATCCATATTCCATAAACAGAGGTAATAAATTAAAGAAGCTGAGGCTCTTGCTGCCAAAGCACATCTAAAATGTGAGCCAGAAGCAGAACACAGCTAAGAAGTTTCGGAGAAAAACAGAGAGAAAGAAAGAGCTGTTATTTTGTAATTAAAATTACTCTTTGAAATACAGGAAAAAGACAGTAAGAGATGACTCTGGAGGCCTTGGCAGTGTTTCCCCTGCCAGGTCAAGGAGCAATGGTGCCTTTCTCCTGATGGGGACACTTGTTCCGTCACTCCTGCTTTACCTGTACCTGCAGGTCTCCCAGGCTCGGGAGATAAAGTTGTACACTGTTGTGGCATGTCTGCAGGGTTGTGTCCCATGCTGGGTGCACGTTCACATCATCTCTTAAAGTTACACTTCACACCATAATGAAACACATGTACTTATGTTATGAAATACATAAATACAAACTGACAATACATATGTGCTTTATTATAAGCCAGAGAATACATAGCATGTTCTCAGTGGCCATTCAACACCTGAAGATAAACACCTTCATTACTGCTCTGGGAGCAGCTGGCTAGTCCCAAGGAATAGTGAGGGAGAAAACCACTGACCATTTCAGCAGAATCGTCCTCCACATGAACTAGACTTCTGATAACTTCATATGATGACAGGCCTCCAAAAAAGCCTCCTGAAAAGCCTTAAGGCCGTGCAGAAAGAGAGACATGAAAACATTAGGTATACCTTGGCATTTACATAAAGGCAGCCACTTGCTGCTCTCCTCTCTCTGTGAACTGCCAAACCGATGTTATTATGTGCTGAAACCCCATATAGGTCACTCAGAGTAAATTTCAGCCATGCCTCATATCCTGTATGACCTAATGTGAGAATGAGCTGTCAGATGGGTTCCCTCTGTTTACACTGATCTGTCTTCATTTTAGCCACGTGTGCTGTGGAAGGCAACAGGGTTTCTTTCTAGCAGCTGACTTCCAGTTTTCATGCGACGAAATTTTCATGCGACGGCTGGTCTTTTATTGTTGGAAGAAACTTCTGATTTGACAGGAATAACATGAAAGTATTCAGACGAATGGGCCCTAGCTTTTCTAAAGCACTGCCCAGGAGTGCAGCTCACTGACAGAGCTATCCCTATCCTTACTCTGGTAATGCTTTGCTACTCAGCGGTAGTTGAAGGCAGTGAGCAAGCTCCTGCACTGCAAACTGGTGGCGAGATGGTGTCACTTGGATGCAATTTAGACGAGCTTGTGAGTAGGTGGGGCGAGGCCATGCTGGAGCCAGCAATGAGCTGCACGGCAGGAGCAGAGGAATAGGCTCCAGAGGGCTTGCAGATGGAGCCAGGCGAAGGGACAGCTGTTAACAGGCATGGGCACCACTCGCGCCTTGGAACCAGGGTGCAGACCTCGCCGGGAAGCAAATCATTCTTGGATGACATCCACTTGGAAACTCTTCCTCAGTAGAAGGCAGAGGTTTCCATTCAGCAGATTGCTCAGGCAGGCTTTCATCCCTTTTTATACAGTCACTTTTTCCTCCTTGTACCAAGTGCTAGCCCCCAGCCTGCTTTGCCTGATGCAAGCCATGTGGGCTGGAGAGCTGAGCTGCAGTACATGGGAACCATGTCTGTGTGCATTGTAAGTATTTGTCACTCTTCAGGCCATTAAACTTCCCAAGGAGCCTTATTTTTCCTGTTAATATGGAAACTGAATATTACAGGAACTCCTCACTAAAATGATGATGTTAGCTTATTTCCTGTGGTAACATGGATTGACATGTACATATGCTGCTGACATGTTAGAAAAGCAGCTATATCTGCTCCCAAACTTGTTATAACCCACTCATAGGACACAGATCCAGACTGAGTGAAAAAAGGGTTGTTACTGTGAAAAATCAAACTATTCCAGCAAATTCCTTCATTCCAAGGTTAAGAAAAATAATTGCCCTATAAATAACTCAGGGTGATTCAGAGGAGATATCTAACTGGACTTCACTGAAGGAAGCTCTAGCTTTAAAATGCATGCTGTCCCTAGAAAGAAGGGACTTTATGAGGACACAGTGCATAATAAAAATCAATTGGGTTTCATATGTCTCATATCCATTCCTCTAAGGATATGTTATCCCATTCTTCAATTCACACTAGGATAAGAGCAAATACTAAAACAAGCACGTGGTTGCATGCACATACCAACATCTCCTTGTTCATTTTCTCGTTCATCTTCATGCACATGTCATAAGCTTTTATGTCCCATTTGAACCCAAGCCACGAATATTTAAAAATCTCAAATGTTTACTACAAGCCAATTAGCCAAACCACATTTCTAGCCATCCCCACCAAAATGTTTCATTTTAATAATTTCAGAACATTTTGTTTCTGTCTTAAATATTTGTATTTTTGAAGTCCTTTAACACTATAAATTAACTGCCCTTTTGAAAATGTGAAAATCACAAGTAATTTTGTTTAGAAAGGCTGAGATGTGAATAATTGCTCACTGTTCCTGTTGCTTAAAGCTGTTGCTCAAATGTGACTCAATAAAATTGACTTTTTTCTATAGGTAGATTCAAGGTTTGGTGGACTGCTATTCACTAACAAAAAAAATCACAAATATCTTATTGGGCAATTCACTTTAGTTCTGTCTTAGGTAGTGCCATTAAGCTATATAGTGTAACAAATTATGTCTTTACTGTCCTACAGATGCCACCTAAGAAAAAGACAGACAGCTCCAAAACCTCCCGCTGGTGATCTTGGGCAAGGGAAGGAGCACAACCACAAAATCTGGTGGACAGCTGACCTTCTTTTCCATAGACTTGGCAGCAAAACCTAAGGAAAAAGGTACTTTTTTGTTTTTCTGGGAAAACAAGCCATGAGTTTTAGGAGTACCTAACCTATGAAAGAATCAGTTCATATTGTCATTGAAAAGGCAGTTGGTACCATTGATGACCCCAGCTGTAAAAAGAAAGCAGAGAGGCATCAGGCAGGCTCTGGGCAAGGGGATGGAGGATATGGTCAGCCCATGGAAATGGGCTGCTTTCACAGCAGCCCGTATTAGCCACGTGCTTAAATAGTTCACCAAATCATATACTTGCTTGGTAGGGATTTTTACCAGCATCATTAAGATTTGCCTTGATCTCGTGCAAGGGCTGTTTAAGAAAGACTGCCTTCAAACATGCTGTTTGAAAACCTCCTTGTATGGCTAATGTTTATTGCAGAATTTCCTGACAATATTTTGAGGAACACAAAGTTACACAGATCTTCTGTGATGGGAGCAGGACAGTGATTTCAGCTGCATGGTGTGTGATACATTGTTTTTTCTGGCAAGTGGAGCTATATATTTGAACTTATGAAGAAAAAAAAGGAGACGTGAAGCTCCTTAAAGTAATAAGGGGAAAAAAAAAAAGAAAAAAAAAAAAAAAAGAAAGTTTTATTTATATACTTCAATTAACTAGTATAATATAGATAAAGTTTGGCATAACTTCAGTTATATATTGGCTGGTCAAGTTTCTAACAAACTCCTTTCCTTGGGAAAGTTTTGCTACTGGAAGCATTTTGTGCTATTAGACTGAATTCTGCAGCATATTCCATCTAATTGTACCAAAAAGACCTCAGTGCAAATGAAAGTCTTTCTTTACTGGGCAATCAGTGTAACCTGGCAGAGAGCTTTGGGGGCTGACCAGTGAAATGAGAGAAAAAAAAAAAGAAATTATTACTCTTGCTCATGTTTTTTTCTGCTACTGAATTCTGAGGAAAAAGTGTGAAGACTTTTGATTATTTTTTCTATTAAGAGATCAAATCCTGCTTTCCATTGTAAAACACTCAAGTGCTGTGGGTGCATCTCTGTTGTCTTCAACAAACTAAAGCCATAACCATTTATTCCAGAATGAGAATAGAATTTGGATACAGAGTCAAAGGATCAAATTCTGCCCTGAGGCTCAATCTGTGCTTTATCGAAAGTGACCTAAATAAAGCATTGATGCCACCAGGAGAACAGCAGGTTTTGAGTAAGGGGCAGACACCATTTTCTGTGTGACTGCCCCATATCTTTGTGATGCATAGCTGCACATATGGGGTGGTAGCACAACTGGCAGATCTCCTGTCACTGACTCTGAAAGCTCTCTGTAGTTTAAAGATCTACTAAATGTTTTAAATTTCCAAAAGTGAGCTTGCTTTTCCAGATGTTGGATGTGCCTCACTGGGGTGTGGATCAGGGCTAGTGTTCAGCATTTAGGGAGATGAGAATAAGCAGTTCCAATTAGCAAGCAACTGTTACTTTCCCTGTCTAATGCACAAGGTTGGAGAGTGACACTTGAAACACTAGTCAAGAAAGAAGCAGGATATTTCAGGAGATGCAGGCTGGGGAGTCACGAAATCACACAGAATCACAGAATGCTTGAGGTTGGAAAGGATATCTGGAAGTGATCTGGTCCAACCTCCCTTCTCAAGCAGGGCCACCTAGCGACAGTTGCCCAGGACCATGTCCAGACAGACACACTCATCTATTAAGCAGAAGAAAGTGCTACTGGAGTAGGAGTCATATGCCACTGACCTTCAAGCCAGTTCAGAGCCAACCATGAACACTGATTTCTTCATGCATATAAACATAGACTATCACAATCTCTCTCAGTCAAGAGCATTTGCCTGAGGAGGCATATAACATTGTTTTGGAGTTTTGTGTTCTGAGAACAGCAAGAAATTCATGAAAGCTGATGTTTTTCCTTCAGTGAGCTGGCTATGCTGAGTGCTTGCTGCAAGCAGAGGCCATTAGGGTAAAGATGGGTGAGGAATAAGGAATGAAGAATTTGGAACTACCACAAGACCTGATTGAGGCAGACTGGATCAACTGGAATGAAAGGAGGAGGGACACATATGGAAAAGTAAAATTCTAGGAAAGATGATCAGTTTAAAATTTGGGGGGCCAATCTTACCCATCCCTTCTTTTTCCCTCTGGGTTTATGGGCTTTGCAGAGCCCCTGGCTCTCCAGGGGTGCCTGAGCTACACTTCCTCTATATATATGTGAACAACTCTCCTTCCCCCCTTTATATGCAAGCTTTGGACAAGACATATCTCTGCTGACTCTGACTGCAGGTGTCTCAATGCCACCAGTCAAAACCAGGTGAAGCATGATTCGAGCCCAGTGCTGAGGTTTCTGAGCTAGAGCTGAGAATTGGCATGCTCGCTCCATATTACAGAAGAGGAATACTGATGGAGACAGGTTTGTGACCCTGTCTGTCTCATCATAGCACTTTCATCTCAGCTGAAAATATCACTTTAAGTTAAATGATCCACTTAACACCTCTCCCTTCTGTCTAAAGGTCAGGTATTTTCTGAGTACTTTAAAAGCTGATGATTTCTGAGAATGTCATTGCTGTTTGGTATGTCTCATGAGGGTACTGGGAAAGTGTAGTGATCCGAATTTGGGATCATATAAATCAAGGGGTCAATACAAAGAATTATTCTTTACCGCTTCTGTACTCCCCCACTCTGGTTTTGGTTCAACAGATCCTCTCAGTTGTATTTTCACAGGTCTGGGAAACCAAGTATGGTGCAGATCCAGCCCTGAAGATCCCAGTGACTGAGGCTGTGCATAGGTCACTGCCAGGTAACCAGTGCCTGCTCTGAGGGGCAGCTCTGAGCATTGGCCTTGGTGTGGGCTAGGGAGAGAAGACAAGTCTGTGTCTTGACCCTCCAGTTTTCCCTTGTCAGTGGGAAACATTGTCTTTCAGAGGAGGGGGAGGAAAGGTCATAAGAGCTAACCCTGTCTCTTTTCCCCATGTGGCACACAGCAGCTTGACAACCTGTTTCTTGGTCCTTCATATGATCTAGGTTCCAGCCCCTCTCCTCTTTCATACCGCCAGGTTTAGGATCTGGGCCTGTTCTGAAGAGTGCCTAAATTTAAACTTCTGAAAACATGGAGGTACAACATGACCACAGATGCAACCCTAATGTTTTCTGGAGGAACTTTAAGTGAAACATTGCTCTTTCAGATAGGCTAGGAATTATCTGTTTAGTATATAGGACTGTAAAAAAAACCCCAGAATAATAACCCAACAGCATGTCAAATGGTTTAAACCAAAAGTACATAGCATTGTCAGGGAGGGAGAGTCTTGAAAGATTAGAACCAGAGAAAAACAGGTCTGAAAGGGACTTCAGGAGGTCATATAGTCACTTCCCTGGCCCCCAGCCAGTTTGGTTATGTGTGTGTTTTTCCCAACAGATGTTAGCCCAAATTGTTGAGACCGCCAGTGGTGGAGACTCCATGACTTCCTCAGGCAATCTATTCTAGTGCTTCCCTAATTGTACCATTAGAAAGTTTTCCCTAATGCCTCAGAAAATTTTTATACACTTCCTTTGCAGCAGTTGAACTCCACCGCTTCTTGACCTATCCCCTGTAGATGCAGAGGGCAAGGTTATGTCTTTCCTCTTCACAGCAGCCTTTATGCACTAAAAGGGCTGTTACCATCCCCTCCCCCTCTCTATTTTTCTTGAGACCACACCAAGCTAATTCCTTCACTATTTCCTCCAAGGTCATGCTTTTTTTTAGACCTCTTGTTGCTTTCTTTTGGACATGCTCAAATTTGTCCACATATGTCTTAAATTACAGTCATATCTATGCCATGGAACAAATAAATAACATTTCTCCAAGTATCTCTCTGCAACACTACTTTTTACACACCCCACACAATGTTTGCCTTTTTCATGACACAGGTTTGCAAAGTAATTTTGTTCTCGCAAACCTCAGATTTGTGATCAATCCTGCCAAAGTGCAGCAGCTTGCATTTTCACCATAGAAATTCATCCTGTGTGTTTTCCAGGCCATTTCACTAGTTTCCTAAGGGCACTTTGAATTCTAATGCACTCCTGCAATGTACTTGCAGCTCCTCCCAGCAGCATCATCTGCTAATATATCTAACACATCCCCTTTCCCATCAACCAGATATGATAGTGTTGGGCAAAACAGACTCCAGCATCCTGCATCCTCCCATCCAAGGAGTCCTTTCACTTTGAGAGCAAACGTTTGCCAACTGCTCTGTGGGTACAGGTACCAGAACAGCTTGCACGCAGCCTATAGACTATACTGCTTGCTTGTTGGATTGTGAGCCTTGTGCAGCTGTCAAAACCTGACTTGAAGTGAAAGTAGCTGCTTCTCCCCTTATTTCAAATGTTTTGTACTTGGAAGGTCCAAGCTGGATGCTAACCTTTTCACCTTCCAGTTCCTCCCAAGAAGTTTGTTTGCTTATTTGTGAAGAATTTTTCAGAGACTGCATTTAAGCTGACAGCTCTGTGATACTCTGAGTCTACTTTCTCTGTTTTTTTTATTGCCCCTTCCTTTCCCCTGACCTTTTCCAGACTCCTGGTAACCCAGCTGCTCCTCACAAGGCCTCAGTGATAACTGCTGACAAGCCAGAGATATCCTTGTGTCAGACAAGGAAGCTCAGCCAATTGAAAATGTGAGCCTAGCTAATTCCTCTCTGGCTGTTCTTTCTCTATTACAGTCTTTTGTCATTGGAATTAATGACGTTAACCACCTGATCACTGCTATAGGGATGACAGATATAAAAAACCGTTAAACACTGACCTTCATCCGTAATGTGTCACTTTCCACCAGTCTTTTCCTTTCTAGAAATGTACTTGTAGAGTGATTTCTTCTTGTCCTTGTTGCCTCTATTCTTACATGCTTGAGTTCTTCTTTTATACCCACCTTTACTAATGTCACCTACTGCTTACTTCCTACATTTCCTCTTGAGTCTGAGATCAATGAAGAGCTCATGATTTTGTTGAATTTGTATGTCTCTATAGTTGATTCCTTTCTCTGATTCTTTGAGAAGCCACCAGCTTGTTTCTTCTTTTCCTTAAAGTGCCTTCCATGAGACTTTGCCTATCAATCCTTTGCAGTTACTGGTTTGCCTTCTTGCATTTCATTTTTTGGTTCTCTTCATGAAGATCATAAACTTTGTCATTTCGTGTTCACTCTGACACAAATTGCTTTTTACCTTTATATTTTCATCCCCTCCTTCTCTATTGTTAGGAAAAAAAAGATTTTACTATTTCATCCTCCTTATAAAAAATTGTCTTCCAAGGAGTGGCTGAACAGCCTGCATTCTTTGCTATATTGTTTCCCTTTTGCACAGTTAAAATCCCTCACTATTTCCAAACCTCGCTTAGTGTGATTCTGTTAATAAAAGCTTGTGTCTCGTTAATCTGATCTGCACTAGAGGCCTCCTGTTCTGCTGCAAGGTGGTGAGCCTCCTTCTTTTCTTCCTTAATCGTTCTAAGAGACTACCAGTGGTCTAACTCCCTCTGCCTCAGAGTGAACTTAGGAGACAAGGGTATGTAAGACAATAGCTTCTCTCTTCCCCATGCCTGTCTTTCCAGAATGATTTATAAATTAGATTAATATTCAGATCATTTTAGATAATCAGCCTCTTCTTTTTTGTGGTTATAGCACCATTTTCTTGATTATATTTTAAGATTTCCATCTCAGTTTCAAAATAATGATGTTATACTTGGTCAACTGAAATGCAACCATCATTAACTCGGCAAAGGAAGCTTCATGATGGAAATGCAACGTTAAAACAGTAACCTCATTCTAGAGCCACAGCCTCACTTAATATTGCACTCTATAGATTTTTAGGGTCAGATTCTGAGACTTCCCTCCCTAGACCAAGCTTCATGTCCGGGAACAGTACCCACAGATGTCCAGGTGCGAGTCAGTGATCTGCTTACATAAAGTAACCGTGTGTTTTTCCAAGGAAGTATCCCCAGAGAGAGTAGATGATAAATCCCAGATGTACTGAGGATTCACAGACACAGCTTGCCAAGAGCAAAATGCTTAAACCAGCTCTTTCACTTGGAGGATAGGGAAGAGGAGCCACAGCACCAAATAACTGCTTGTTAGAGGACTTAGGCGAGGATGGGATGAATCCAGGGTGAAACATCCGCCTCCGCCTACACAGATTTGTGTCCCCACCACCCGGCCAGTGAACTGGACATCCTGAAATGTTAAGCTAGAGGGACAGGGTGAGGCAGAAGCTAAACAGAGGATCCAGAGATCAACATAAGATCTTAAAATTCCTCAAAATGTCAGTTAGAGACAGAAGTCCTGGATCTCACCCTTCCCTCCATAAGCAACCCAGCAGGGAGAGTTCAGCCTCAGCTTAAGTGATTTTCCTGTTACTCACCATACTTTCTCCCATGAACAAAACTAAAACAATCTGCTCTTGTGGCATTCCCAAGCTGCAGTCTCAAGGCTATATTATTACGTGTGCATGTAGCTGCCGTTAGCTCTGATAATGTGTGCATTGTTCAGGGTGCAAACTGAGAGCTCTGCTGCCACCACGCATTACAGCGAGTAGTGCTTTTGGACTTCAGCGGCCCTGCCTGTCGACTGAGGAACCAAGGCTTGCCAAAACTGGTACCTAATGCTTCTATTTTTCAAAGCAGGGAGCTGCTTAGTCCTGGGGAGATTCTGAAGGCACAGGTAGCGGGAAGGATAACAGAAGCTGTCTTCATCTGACGACAGCGTCCGGCTGGTCAATGAGAATGACGCAGAAGTGCCAAAGGAACGCAGTATTTCTTTCTCAGGAAAAGACATGTGGTACAGCTGCCTGCATAGCAAGGAGAGATCTGGCTGAGTAAGTGAGGCTGGGTGAAACATCTGTTTTGTGTTTCGCAGGCTTTTGACAGCAAAACAGAGTTATTCTGGGGTTTTTACAAGTCTTGCAATCATTTTCAACAATGTTTTTGCCAAGTTTTCCACATTTTGCTAAGTAAGATTGCTCTTGATATCAAGACGTGACTTTACTTCAGAAAGAAAAGTCATAAATGTCTGCCATTACCTACATCCCCTTTCCCTA
>NW_009936898.1:49765-52366 GCF_000696875.1 Nestor notabilis
TCCCTTTTTTTTTTTTAACTTTCCTAACCTAGCTTTTAAATATCTATTCCAGAACTTTGAGGGAATTTCTGCTGGTAATACAAGGAGAAAGATTTCTTTCATGAACAAATGAATGGTTTCTCTTAGAAGAGAATTACATATGCTGCTGCCTTATTTTTTCCCTCCCTCTCTAACTCTTGGTTTCCAGATGTAGCAAAAGCTGGTTTGAGCAGAAGAACATATGTTTTCAGCATGAATTCTGTTGGCAGGGTACTGCTGCACAGTACTGCAGAGTTGCTGCAAGCCATCCCTGATCAGCATATATGTATAATGTGCTCTAGAGATTATCTTGCTTCATTTTTATGCTCCTTCCCCTCCCTTCAGCAAGTTTCACTTTAATACAACACTTCAGACTTTGTGCTCTGTTCCACTGCTGAACACCTGAGTGCTCCTATCAATAAAAATGTTACAAACTGAGCTCTCCCAGACACAGGGAAAAGACAGCTAACTTTAATCCATGCCTTCAGCATCTCTCTTCTTTGATCTGCATCTAAAGCATGTGGCAGTTCATATTTATTAATTAAAAAAATAAATTGTGTTGTCTGGTGCTCTAGTTTTAGGCTGAAAAAGTCGTAACAAAGAAAGAACCTTACATGTGGTCCTCAGTGTTTATAGAGATCTTCCTCTCTGTATATTAAAAATTAATAGGATCCTTTACATTTATCTGGTGATATCTGGCTCCAGTCAACTTTGGACCAGCTTCTGGCTCACTTGCTTTTTTTGAATAGTCTCTTGCTCCAGGAGTAGTAGATTTATTCTGGGGTGAAGTACAATTCAGCAAAAGCAAGTATGCCAAAATCTAGTTCTATAGTAGCATCACAGGGAAACTGTACTATAAACATGTCTTATCTTAGCAAGCAATATATCAGAATGATAATGTTTCCATTAAATATATTTTCAATGACAGAAGGTTAGAATCACACTTTGTTCAGTCATAGATGCTTGGCTGAGTCATCTGCTAAGTTGCTGCTTGCCTTACTCCTGTCATATATTATCCATGAATGAACACAGCAATTTCCATCTTTATTATTCTTTGGGTTCAATCATTTAGTGTACTCTGCAAGGCGGCTATGAGGCCATCTTTCCATCATAACCTCCATTACTTCAGCTGCTAGTGAATTATCAAACCAGCAATCCATAAAGCCCTTAGAGCTCATATTAATTATCAGAAACTGATGAGATATAAGCACGTTAATTGATTCCTTTCATATGCATGCTTTTAAATACAAAAGCAGAGCAAGATAGGAACTTTTCTGAGATTTGCTGCTATGCATATTATGCTAGGTTGTAGAACTGAAGGTGCTTGGCTAATAACTATTATTTGCCTTGGCTTAATTTGTCACATAATATAAATAAAAGTATTTTCTGTGTCTTGAATAATTGTTCTGGGGAAACACAGTGTTATCCTTTTGAAACTGATGGCTATACACAAATTTTGAGTGTGCGGGTTTATAAAAAAAGGAAGGAATAATATGGTGTATGGCTAGATATGGTGACAGACTTGGAATGGTGTAAGCTGTTGCCATCTCTCATTTGAGATGTGAGCATGTGGATTGCATGTAATGCAAAAACAAGACAGATGATGAGCTGTAAGATCTTCAGAAAACTATCGTGGAAGTCAATGCTGCTTTTAAACCCAAGTGCTGATTTACAATGAGGATGTGATGTTTAGTTTCCCCAGTTCTGAAACCAAACATGAAAATGTTTGCATATGACTCCAAGCCTGTTTCTGCCAGCAAGTAGCACTCATGGACTGGGTCAGTAGGGGAGGTAGCCAGTAAAGCAGGACATCATATGTAGAACTTGAAGGCCCGAAATTTAAAGCTGGGACCCAGAAACTGTGGTGCTGTGCTTCTAGCTGATCCTATAGGCACAGATACTCCTTGGGGGCTTGGCATTCTGTGTGCAGGTTATTTTCCAAACATCAAGTCAGAGCAGCTAGCTGCCTCACTGACCCCTCAAACCAGCCAGGAGCAAGACTCTAAGGAAGAGTCAGGAACTAAGTGTTCTTGCAGCATTCATCATGTTCACCAATAGATTTGTCCTGTAAAAATCACTTCAGACACCCTGGCTCTACTTTACAGGCCATTGCACATTGGCTTTGCAGCCCTTTGCCTTTCTAGGATAGCCAAGGAGGTAGGACAGCCATCTGTGACAGGGGAGACATGACTTCATTTCCCTCCTCAGCCTCTCTGAGGACAAACTTAACACTGTATCTTAGAGAGGAGACCACACAAACAGTAAGCCATAGGGTACTGATGCGTCATTTTTCCATCTCTTGTGCTGAAGCCATGCCACCATAGAACAGAGAAGCCATGCTTCTGTGGGACAGATTAGGAGAGCACAAAAAGTGAGACCACAGCCCATTGCTTAGATCACTCTCATGTGCCAGTAATGGTCTGAAATTTTTAAGTGACTGTTAAGCTGAGATGCAGAAATGGAGTTTGAGATGAAGATAAACAAAGGTATGTTTGAAAAAATGTGTAAGCTCTGAAACAAAGCCAGTAAACACCATTTAAAGAGAGGCTATAGACCAAAAGTGGATGAATACATACCTACACG
>NW_009936898.1:52397-73974 GCF_000696875.1 Nestor notabilis
CCTTGAGAGAGCCATTACACCCCGGAGAGTTGGCTGAGGTGGCTCATCTGCTTAACACAGGGAAAAGGCTTGTACAGAGCCTGTAGCAGCTCCAAAGACCAAACTCTAAAGACTGGAAATCATTTCTAGCGAAGTTAATCATGCTAAAATACACCAGCTGCTTTACTTCATGTACACAACAGGCAGTCAGATAAGCCACACTCCAGTGCTGGTAAGGTTGCCTTCGGTCCCCTGGGG
Source organism: Nestor notabilis (assembly GCF_000696875.1). Lineage (NCBI taxonomy): Eukaryota > Metazoa > Chordata > Aves > Psittaciformes > Psittacidae > Nestor > Nestor notabilis. Next base: position 52,635 of record NW_009936898.1, read on the forward strand.
GCTCAGCAGGCTGCAGAGGGTAGGGGGAAATGTGCCAATTGCACTGGGGGGAGGGCATCCAGCCTCCCCTTGCAGACATGCGTGGCCTGGGGAAACTGGGTACATGCTTTTAAGGCTCAAATCCCCATACAAAGCCAGAAATAATGAATATCCAAGGAGATGTCACAGCAGCTGAAATATTGTGTGAGACATTTTGGGTTTTTCCCTCTCCCCTCAAAATAAAAAGAAAAAAAAAGGGCCCAAAGACCATGTGGAAACTTTCTCTTTGAGGCTTATACTGATGTTAGAGTAACTCTGGGGACGGCCTGGGACTGAAGCCTTAACTTAAGGGGCAGATTAGGGACCTTGTAGCAGGGAGACATTATTCCTGGAAAAAAACCCTCAATTTTGCCTTTATACCTCCATCTTTCTGTCGACACACAGAGGATGGTCCATTGGAGTAAGACAAACAAGCAGCTGTAGTTAATCTCACAGAGAGGAAAAACATGACTAGTACTGCATACATGTCCCAAATTACAAGGTACCCACTTATGGCTGAGCCAGTCATTTTGTGCACCTCTTGAACTTACATCTACAAACTGCAGCAAGATACCACATCTGTTAATACCTCCATGGTCCATCCATCCTGTCAAAGGCAAATACGGATATGAGACCTCATAGAATGCATTAAAACCTGAACAAAGACTTTTTCGGGTCTCTGAAGTACCAGGATTTGTTCTGGTACTGCACGAAAAGATGTATCACAGAAGTGGAGTGGCCTAGGCAAGCAGCCATTTGTGTAATTCACAGAATCAGGAGCCAGAATTAGCCCCAGAACAATGAATGGTCTCAGGAGCTAATATTTATTCATAACTTCTGTTTAAAATATTCTCAAATCAACCTAAACATGTTTCCTCACCTATCCCAGGTCCTGAGGTCATTTGGCTGTGAGAAGAACTGAGATATTGTTATGACACAAGCTTGGATAAGAGTCACAGCCTCACAATTTCTTCTACTGTGAACATGACAAAGAAACACTGCACTTGCTTCTTGGTGGTCTATTTTTGTATGGGAAATAGTTTTCCACAGATACACAAACTAGACACTGAATTGTACCTATCAGAGGTAAAAGAAAATATGATTGGGTCGTTCGGTCCTGCTGTTTGTCTTCAGATGTAGTTGTGACATCTGGGGAGACATCAGGCCATGACAAATACCTCCCGACATGACCAAGCTTGTTGTCGTTGCAGCATCAGAAAATGAAGCAGACAATGACTCTTATATTTAGGAATAATCTTTTTATTCAGAGAAAGTAAAGCAGCGTCCTATGATGATATGCCACAAGTTCTCCAAATCAGCGAGACAGCATAAATAACATCAGTCTGGACCTGGTATTCATGTATGTTACATTGTCGGGTCTTCTTTTCAGCCGTGGTAGTAATATCCACTTTTTGTAAAATGCTGAAGAGTCTGCCAAGTAATCACCTACAAAACCACTAGATCTAGAAGAAAGGATTAATTCTCACTGTCATAATGTTCACAGCCTCTGGTTGTTTCTAAGTGAATAACCTGCAGGTATATTCCACCAAGTAATATGTTTTCATGGTCAGTTTTTAACATCAAAGAATACCATAGGGAACGGTTCAGTGATGGCAGGAGATGGGCCATGAAAACACATGTAATATGTTACCTCACAACATAGCAGAGAATAAATTAAGATGGGAAATTAGGAGTTGCTTGAAGTCATAAAGGGAGTTAGGTGCTTAAATAGCCTGAGAGCAAGGCTGCTATAGCCCTGTGAAGTGGGGCAGGATGCTGTAACGCAAGTGTCCGTGACCGCAGGGGACAACTCGGGACCCAGAAACTCTCTTCCACAATTCTTTCTATATTTGTATATTTAGGTGAATGTTCTTCTCTCATTTTTTTATTTGTTTGGATTTGCAAGCAGGATACTAACTTTGCAAAACTGATTTCTTTACTGAAAGGAGAAATAGAGAGAATGTGAGATTTTGTCAGTGGGAGAAAAGTAGAAAAAAGACCAAGAACTTTTGGAGTTGATTCTTTTCTTGATCAAGTCAGTTGAATGTAGTAGATTTTAAGGCAAGCTTCAGCAGTTCATATAAGCTTCAGCAAAACTATTCAAAGAAATAGCTTTGCCTATGTCACAGAAAAAAGAGTTTTCATTGGATTAGGGTCAAGAGGAACATCCCAGAAACCGTTCATAGTGATAATTCTGGACTTTCTATAGCAAGTAATTTGCAGTGAAAATTTGGTATTATGCAAGTTTTCCATTTGCATGAGAAACCATTCTTGATGTCTCTGCACAAAAATTATTTCATTTGCATTACAAAAGACCCCAACCAAGATAAGTGTCCCAGTGTTTCAAGACCACAACAAGTTCATCATAAGAAATTGTCTCAGAGAAGCTACAGTAACCTGAGCAGTAACCTACTGCACACCTGAAAGTGCTGTTCTGAGATTCACGTAATAATGGAAATCTGAGAGTGCGCAGCCTCCCAGCTAACATGGACCAGCACTTTTAACCCTAATTCCTGTAGCTATGGGAACATGTAAGATGGCATAGGAGGACAGGAGGAAAATTTTCTTTTGCAGAATTCATTGTATCATTAAGAGCAGAGATACTGTGTCAGTAAAGATGAAACACAAATGTCAAGACTGAGCAGCCAATGCCCAACCTGTTGTTGTCAACAGAAAATGTACTTTCAGCTTGTACTATTTTATTGTTGCAATGATCTATTCTAATTACTTTTTAGCTCAATGCAGTAGGAGCCTTTTGCTAACTGGAATTTTAAATATTAATGCAAGAGTGTTTAAGATGTGTCCATTAAGGCTGGTAAAGTTGTGTTTGATTAACGGGCTTTTCATAAATGCACTGACACAAACTCTTTTTTTTTTAATTAATTCAGCCTGCAAATGAACATCATCCATTTTGCTATCATATTTTATCAGTCTGTAAAGTGCATTCTCACTTCAATTTTCAGCCCTGAATGCAGAACACTTTGTGAAAAATGACAGAATTTTAATGAGAAAGTGAACAACATGCCATCAACACCCTTTCGCCAGTAAAAATGGAAAAACATCAAGCTTTAAATCATGTTCCCTCCACACCTTTGGACATCTGCGATTCTGTCTGAGTCCTCAAAATCTGCTATATCTATCACCAGGTGCAGCCTTTAAACGCTGAGGAGCTTTCTGCTTCATTGGTTGGCATGGCAACAGTTGTCAAATCATCCCTTGATAATGCTCTTTAATTGATTGTATAAATTATTTCTGAGATATGTGATTACAAAATGATGTACTGAAGCTCTTAAGTGAACTGATCAGAGTATGTGCATTTAAAAATGCACTGCATTCACTGACCCTAGTCAAAAACCTGACCCTCTTACAAGCCTGAAATTCTTTAGATGAAGCATAAACATTAAGCATTAAGAAAAAGTTCATAATGATGGCAAATGTATATTCTACTCTAAGTTCACATTAACAGTTATACTAGGAAAGATGACTTATAGGAATATCAACAGCAATAAAGCTATTGTTATCACATTTGCTTCTGCAGAGGGAGTTAAACGATCAGGGAACATAGAGATGCTTTCTTATCCATTATACTCCAAATCATTTTAGATCACTAACTAGTGTAAACTCCAAGGGTACTATTCCTCTGGCCAAAAGAAATGTTTGCATTGAAAATGCCTGTATTTGAGCTAGTTGTCTAAATTTACATTTACGGCCAGCAGAAAGAAATATACATCTGTAAGACAGACTAGTAAATGTCTAAAGAAAATCAGAAGATCTGCTAAACTCAAAAGGCCTACTTTCTTTCCATTGACTATAAAGGGCTCTTGGTGTAACTAGCTCAATTGGAGGTACCTACATGCCAGATATCTGAAGTTAACTGAGATGATTAATTTTTCTTCTGCCATCTTTTCCATCCTGTTTTTTCCAACCTGAGACTAAAACTTGCTCCATGATTTATGTGTAACTAATAAACTCTTTGAATTCCATGCTTAAAACAGTGTCTTTTTTTCAAGCTTTGTTTCCATTATAATAAAACATCTGAACATTGAGATAAACTTTCAATCTGAATAAAAATAAAGAGACGCCTAGATCAGTAGATACCACATAACTAAGAGAAACATTTAATATTAGTGCTTACAAAGAATTGTGAAATTATTAATCTGGCTTTGTCTCTAAATTTCAATGTCAAAAATACTAATCCTGAATAGACTGTTATTCAGTGAACTGAAATTGGGCCTTAACACGTTGAACAAGCTATAAATCCTAACTACCATTTCAACACAGGGATGAGCACAGGTAATCATTTATAAAGATATGTGGAAGGATAAGTGCTTATCTCAGCTTTAAAGCACAAATATTTCACTGACCCTCAAACAGAAATTTGGCCGCTTTGTGAGGGACATCTTCCATCTCCATGAAGCAGGGAAGAAGGCTTGTAAGAAAAGGGTCGTTTAAGCATAAATCCATCCCTAACAGAGAGTTTAAATGTCTTGTGTTTAGACTGAAAGGATTTTTTTTAAGCAATGCAAAATCCCATACCACTGGTGCAGGAAAGACCCTGCAAAAGAGAGGTCTTTGTGAAGATGAATAGCTACATGTCTGTTGTTATATTTATCTTTCCAAAATGTAGGTCTTAAGCAGTGTCCCACAGCATCATCATGGAACTGGGTTCTCCCATGCCGGTAATCATCTTGCAGTCTATGTTCATCATCCCTGTGTTTTAAGTCTGGCATAAAGAGATTAAATGTGGGCATGTACGCACATGTATTTATCTTCATGCCAGTAATCAGAAAATGGCAGAGAAATGGCTCATTCCTTTGCTATCTAAAAACATACAAGATATTCTATATTAAATGGGTATATTCAGAGCCATCTAGAATCCCCAGCATACTCCATTAATGAACTGTTGCTGTTACACTGAAGCTTTTGTTTCCTTTTTGTTGGAGAGGTTATCCTGACTTTGAAGAGAAAATGGGAATACAGTAAAGAGTAAATGGTGGCTCTTTTGTCAAACATTTCTCCTTCTATGAGAAGATGCCCACCCTGGAGGACATGTTGTTTGGGAAGCAACTCTGGAGAGGTCAGGCAGTGATGTAATGAGCTCACCAACTCTCCTTGGGGTAGGCACAATTGGCGAAGGATGGCTAAGCCCTGGTATGATGGAGAGGCAAGCAGGGCTGTGGGGTGGCCAGGCTGGTGTCCATATCAGCGCCTGCAGTCTCCAGGGCCCTCCAGCATTTAGGCTGAGCCCCCTGCTCCCCTGCAACACACCAGGAGCTGCTCAGCCAGAATGGGGACTGGCCAAGGCTCCAGTGTCAAATAGACCTACGCTCAAGGGCTTTAAATGACACTCTGGCTGCAGCCATGTGCAGAACTCAAGACTGGCAACACCCTGTGCACCTCACACAGCTTGATGCCACACTTGCTGACAGCGATCTTGCATTCATCTATTCTATGCCACAGTCTGTTTGGTGCCTGCAGTGTAGGCACTCTCCAAGAGGCAAAGAGGGATGGGGGATTTTCACTTGTGTTAAATTAGCTGTGCAGTAATTGATATATTGCTCTCATTTCTGAAAGTTGTAAGGTTTTTAGCACACAAAAATAAATACTGAAAGTATAGAATGAGCATAAAATGCAAGACAAGGAAGTAGCATCTATCTTTATGTATTTAGAAGATACGATCTATCCAGATTATAATCTAGATGAAGAGAACTGGGTAAATATCCCTTACTCTTGGATGAGGGAAGTATGCTCACTAAGTGAGATGTATGTGACTTGAATTTGTCCTCTTCATGCTCAGACTGAAGACCTTCAGGATCTGGGTTGTGCTTCTTGCTTTTGCTGTCTTTTTAAATTCAGTTTTCATTTCCTAGCTATTGTCAGAAATATTCTAAATGCATCAAAACTCACACATTGTTCGCCATCTAACCAGAGAACAGATAAATACATATGTCAGGCCTCGTTAGCAAAAACTGTCACTGACGAATGCCTGATTTCCCTCCCTTGTATCCTACCATACCTCATGCAGCTGATGATCAACTGCTGCTGCTTAATGAGCCTGAATCTTCAGCACTGCCCTCTCAGATATGCCTCATGTTGCAACACCTTTGAAAACATAGAAAACAAACAAACTGGCTATTTTACACCTGAAGAAAAGGATTTTCTGGAAGAAAGGGTCTGTCCTGGAGGAAGGCCCTTCTCAGCCTGAATGCTTCTGCTGAACTCAGCACAGGAATATTTCATGGCTGAAAGATATTGCAAAGGTGGGAAATCCGCACTGGGGATTGCAGCTGAAAATCAAACATCCTGAACTCCATCTGGCAGCAGTGGGCAGGCTGTGAAGATGCTGGGAGCCCAGGTAGCACGTGCCTGCAACAAGTGACCCACTTCGGCAGCAGCCTGCTGTGTTGGCGCTGGTTGTGGTGCTGCAGGGCTATGTGATGGATGGCCTGGCATGGGGCTGGCTCTCCGAGCGGCCCTCTCCTCCTGGCTTCTGAATCTGCTGCCCTCCGTGTCCAGCAGCAATAGGGTGAAATGAGATTAAATTAAACCAAATGAGATTATGTCAAGAATTAGAACCTCTCGGGTCTGTTAAAACTGGAGGTGATTGACGAAGGCAGTATTGCACCTCCAGCACTGGACATCTCCCAAAGTGGGTTAGAAAAGGTGAGTACCACTGCAGCATTACTGTGTTACTGCTGTATTACTGATGATTCTGTCTCTCCAGGTCTCCTTGGCCTCTGGTTGTGGGTCCTTTCCAGTTTTAGACAGTATCTCTGCAGATTTTTGAAGCACATATACATGCATATATACATACTTATATACACACACTTCAGCTGAAAAACTGCAGATCCATTATAAAGGGAGGGATTTAATGCAAAAAAAAGTCTGAAATCTGAAACGAGCTGGAAGCAAATATTGTTAGGGAGGTCCCCTTCCTCTGTGTGGGTCCCTTAAAGATTTCTGGTTATTCTGAAATTGTATTTCCACTCCAGCATTTTGCCTTGCTTGGAGGCAGCTGTGAAATAGCAGCAGCAGCAGCTGATTAATGCCAGGTGTACATTCAAATCCACGCATCTGTATTTGTTGCTGCAAACTTAAGTAAACAATGACCAAATGTGGCTTTTCTAACTGCAGTTTGAACTGTGTGTGCATACAGAAACTTAATCACTGTCAGCTGCTATGTTGCAGGCTCAGAGGGCTCTGACCAGAGAGGAAAGCTCAAAGGAAAGTTCAAAGGTATTAACCACTTGACACATCTTGTGTTTTGGGAGATATTTTTGGATGACCAGAGAGCAATATCAATTGTTATTTTTAATTCTTGAGTCTGCTTTTCCTTTCCATGGAAGAAGATAGAAAAAAGGCATTTTTTCCCCGGTTTATCTTGGTTTATTGATTTTATGACCCGTATCACTGCTTGAACAAAGCACAGGAGGAGCTGATTCACCTAAGGTTTGTCCTAGTGCAGTGACTGGGCAACATCAGGGAAATTCCTTTTACCAGTTAAGATAAATTCACCTTCATTGTCCCTGTGATTGAGGTCTTCCTGGTGAGTTGTTTTAATAGCTTGCTTTGATTAAGACAAAACAGGAAAACAAACAAGGTTATTTTTTGAAAACTGGGACCTAACATTGTGCAGTCTATGACAAACATGATGAGGAAAACCTGGCCTAACTGAAGTCAGTGCTGAGACTCCCAGGGATTTCAATAAGAGCAGAATTTTATCCACTATTTTGCATGAATAAGGCACCCCTCTTCAGGTGTCCAGGCAATAGTAATAATAATAAATAAAAACCATCACCCATCCCAAAATGGCCAGGCTAGATACAAAAATTGTTATCAAGTTAAAAAGCTATTTTTGATGCCTGAACAAGAAAAAATGAGGAAAGGGACTGAGCATCTTGTGAACAAACATGTCGGGGGGAAAGAGCAGGGAGGGAGTGGAAGTTACTTCTGAAGCCATGCTGGTGGGGTATGCAGACTTGGCAAAACAAGTCACATATGTATGTCATCAGTAACTTGAAGTCTCCGAGTAACATGAAGTTAGAGCAGATGCTGACTTGAAATCTCATTTGTAGCAGGGTTAAATCATGTGTGGATAATTATTAAATATTAAAAGCACAAGTCAAAAAGATTACCCAAAGAAGGAAAAAATGGAATATTTCATAAAACTTCTTGATGAGGAGGTGCTGATGAATGAAGACAGGCATAGGGATGGATTTAAGTGCCAGACCAAAACATTATCAATTTTGCATGCCAGGTGTTTGATAAAGGTTACAGAATTCCCACTGTATAGTCCCTGTCTTAGGTATGGCCTTTTCCTGTCGTTAGACTCCATCTTTTCAATCCCTTATGGGGAAGGAAGAGTATGAAGGTAGCACTTGTACTGGCAGAGAGAGAGGAAGAACCTCTAAGGTCTTCTGTCACTTTCAGCCCAATGAAAAAGCATAAAACCAGGTTCTTAAGGGTCAAGACAGCTCTTAGATTGTGATTACAGCCATAAGGAGGATGGTGGCACTGGAAGAAGTATGGTGTTTCTGGAGACTTTGGCAAAGGTCTTAATGGGGAAGGGTCTTAGACCATCCAGCCCTCCAGTGTAACTGGGTAAACAGGGACTAAGACCACTTGCTTACCCCAGGATGATTTCTGCCTTTCAGGAGCGAATCTTTATATGAAGTCAAGAAAGATGGGTAATTTATTATAAAACCTAGTAAACAAGAGCCCAAATGATAAAAACTTCACCAATGTCCATTCAACTGTAATGACTTTCAGCATTTTTAAAGTAAGGAATTAAGATATGAAGAGCTAAAACAGAAGTAAGTATTATTCCAAGACTTGATATTTCCAGCTGATATTCGTTTATCTGCCTTACTTTTATTCCTCATAGACTAGGTCTAGGCAGCAGTGCAAAGAAAGGGGAAAGAATCCAGCTATAAACCTCCGAATGCTCTTCACTTATCAGACCCACCCCTATAATTCCTATGGTAGTCCCAAAGAATCTCAATACACCTATAACTCACCAATAACAGAACCTTTTTGTTCAGTCTTGGCTTTTTGATTACATCTTCTTGAAATCTAAAGAAAAAACTGTGTTTGAGCATTGTTCATAACGTCATAAAGAAGTTCATAAATTATGGATATTCCATTTTTTTACAGATGGATTTTTGGATTTAATTTCATTTGTTCAATTACAAGGGGGCTTGAAAGTTCAGAGTCTTATCCAAGTATGGCATTGGACACCTGAATAATTTTCTGCTGGCAGAAGACCAAATACAGTGGTATCAGCCAGCCAATAAGTTGCAATGTATCAAATGTTGGGATTTTACTGTGGCAGCTACTGTGTTTCACAATTTGCAGACTGGTATTGTCCTAATAATACAGTTAAGTTGGACTTGAGAAAAACAGCAGCTTAAAACATCAAAGCTACAGGACAATATTCAACATACGTAAGCTCTGCTCTAACTCTTTATGTCTTAACTCTCCACATAAAGATCACTGCAAGTAATAATCAAAATTAAAAAGAAGGTCAATTCTAGAAAATAAATCCATGGAGTTCAGAAAGTGCTTGAGCTGGGAGGTCGGGAGAGGGTGAAGGCATGGTGACAGTGTATGTTTGCTTTGTCACAGAGACCCTGAGACCTCAGCTGGCCAGGTGTGAAGGCTACCACTTCCATGGATGTCCAAGCCACTCCTGGCTGCTGGCCCCAGCACCTGGATCCATTTGCAGCTGCACAACCCTCTTGGCCAAATTCTTAAAAAGACAAAGGTCACATTGTGATCTCTGGTGTAAATACATAGAGGCTGCTGCAGCTGCAGGAACGGGAATGGAGCAGAAGCCAGCCAAAGTTGTTGCTATAAAATTGCAAACGGGCATTTGGAAAATGAATTCCCATCAGAAGTTTTCAGGAAGGTTTTACTTCTGCTGAATGCTGTCCAATCTGAGAATATAACCCCAAGTTTATGTCTTTTCTTGCTGTTAGCTGTATATCAGTGTAACTCCATTAACTCAGCTGCATTATTTTCAGACTCCTTTGGAGAGAGAGAACATCTTTATTTATCTGGTAAATCTGGGTGTAGCAATCTGTCAGCTCAACCTGTCTGACCAATGCCAGAGGAGAAGATTGGACCTTCTCCTAAATTGAGTAAGCCACCTCACTGCACAAACCACAGTCCACTGTCATGCCATACCATAGGAGCATAGAGAAAAAGTAGACGGTGTTTCACAAAGTAAAGATGGGTACATGAAAATTCACTAGCTAGCATAAAATGTAATTATTTTTCTCTGTTAAGAGCTCTTTAAATAAATTGGCTAGACAGTACAATGCTTTGCCCAAACTAGATATTTGTGTCTAGATATTTGTAAATATTCAAGGTAGAGAGAAAATTTCACCCTGGAAGTTCATATAATGTCATGAAATATATTCTTTCAGAAGCCTAGAAGTGCAGTGTTACGTCTGAAAGCAGAGGAGCATTTATTTGCTTTTCTTCCAATCTTTGGCAAGAACAAGATCATCCCCCCAGCCGAAATCAGAATCCAGCGTATCTGACTATTGATAAATTATTCAGGCCTTTTGCTCCCCTCAACCTTTTTTGCTAGGATCGTCGCTTTACCAGGCTTATTGCTTGTTTAGTTTCAGGGAGCTGGGGTGGGAGCTACAGGCAGGTTGCATAATTTTAATTTACAATTGTGCCGTTCAGCACCCTGGGTTGTCATTAGTATTTTATTATCAAGAGACATCAACACAAGAGACCACCTTTAAGTCACTTCACATCTTACAAGACCACTCTAAGGTTGCCCAATACATATTAAATATGATTCTGGTTTGCCTTTATTGCAAATATACCTTTGTTAAGGTTTTTCTCAGAGCCTTGAATAATTCCTCAAGACTGGTTTCATTGTACAGAGACTGCTGAAGTATGGAAAAAAAGAGTTCACAGCTGCATTCCCTTTTGGTACATTATATCAGCGACGTCTACAGGTGGAGCAGAATTATGAATATATTGCTGATGAAAGACCCTAATGTCAGTTTTCATCATTCTTTGTGTTTTCCATTTCAGGCATACATAAAATTATGTTTGAATCCATACATTTTACTATTCCAATGGGAAATTATTGATAGTCATAGATTTTGTGCATGATATTGTTTTGAGTACAGCTTTTTATTTTCTCTATTTGTTGAATCTGGGCTTAATAACAGGGTGAGAGGATGAGGAAACTCCTGATGTACAAACAGATAATATTATTCAGCTGGCCTACTTGATATCAAATGTGAAACTTCTAAGTTAAAATGGTAATGTTTAGTGTCTGTGAAGATTCAAAAACTACAGCTGGGTCTGAAATGTTCACCATTCTGTGTTTATTATGAATTATTCTTTGTTTCCACACAGTCCCCTTTTAAATGTTCATCATACATGCAAATGCATAATGCATTTCTCCTTATTCAGCCTAACACAGATTCTGTGATCCCCTGTGAACAATCAGCCTGGGAAAGGCTTTGCTGTCTTAACTCATCACATACACTGTAGCTTTGTGCCTGTTTATTGTGCTCATTGTCCACACTCAGTGGAGAATTGGAATGCAGGATTTTTCAGTCCTTCCTTCTGAAGCACCAGGTCCAAAGGTTTCCCAAGTGATCAAAAAAAATCCAAATCAGCCCCAGCATGTGAATAGTCTCACAATCTCTAAATAACACTTGCTTTGCATGTGAGAAAAGCAATAATAACTTCTGTGAAATGGAGCTGGGTTTTGCCTTGCACACTTGCACACTTACACACATGGAAACTATCTGGTAGATGCATCCTCCTTCTTCCTTTTGCATAGCATCATTTTTAAGAATGTATAATTGGTTTTCACCATTGCACTTTAAACTTACAAGTCTTGCATAGTTCAATTAAGTGCAATCAAAGTGTTCTGCCCATGTTTATTTCTGTACGTGACAGTGTGACAACACGATTACAAAGGAGTGAGGAATAGTAATGTGGCCTTTACATTTCTGAAATGAACTGCTGTCACGTAAGTGGGTAGGATTTAATTTGCAATAGTCTGGGCAGATTTACACCTAAGATCCTGTTAAGGAGGAGGTTTAACACCAGACTTGAGCATGGCATAACCCCTTTGCTGTCAAATGAAAAACTAACCTCGTCCACCAGTGATGGTGATGCAAACATACCCAGCTTAGCTGTAGGCTCCTGGACACCAAAGCTCAAAATAAGCTGCAGTTCACTGGCAGTGCTCATGCCAGCCAATTATGATTACTTTCCCTCTTTAATTACTTTTCAATTGAGGTAGAACCCACGTTTTTATCACCCTCTGCTCCTCTGATTCAGGCAGCCAACACAGGGAGTGTATATCAGGATCTAGAAAACATTCAGAAAGGTGACTAAAGAATGCAGCATGAAAGTACATTTTTTGAAAATTTGATATGGTCTTTCTTGGACATTTCCTCTCCTTATCTGCTTGTATTTTCACTTTCAAGTTGATAACACCCAGGCTGAGTTGAAACATGGTGATATTTCTGCCATTCTCTTCTGAGTTCATTGTGACTTTTTTATCATCAGCAGAAATAGAGGGAGACTGAATTAAACAGGAGCTGCAGAACTTGGAGCTTGCGATAACAATACAAATGGATTTTCTCTAACAGAGAAAAACAGCTGTCTCCATTATTTGAATGCTTCACCTTTCTCCATTCCATTAATTGGGTCTTTGATCACAAGCTGAGGTGGAGAGGCCCTGATAAGGAATAAGTTATTAGTAAAGTAGCCTAAAGGAATGAATTGGGCCTAGCACTTGCTGCAGAAGATGAGATAAACCCATAATGCCTGTGTATGTGAGTGGTAGAGAGTGATAGGGCCCTCAGACTGCCCTGAACTGCTTGCAAGAAGACTAATACTCTAGTGCTATGATAGCTAATGCAGGATATAAATTTAGCTCCCGGGAATGGAATAGGATAAAATTCCATAAAGAGTTTTCTGTAAATGGCTTACACTTTTATATCAAACTGTGTCAGAGTATTCATGGGAAAAAAACCCCAAACATTTTCTTGATCTCACTGTATGTTGAACACAACTGGAGGCTTTCAGTATAAGAAGGGGGAAAAATTACTGTTACATTTTTTCACCAAGACATTAATAAGAGCACCCTTTGAAGTGCGGTAAAGCTAAATTGGAGGAATTAAATTTGATTGAATCTAAGCCTGTTTATTTTTCATTTCTGCAGAGCAGACGTTGAGTGATTTGTAATACTTCATTGGAAATCTTCAGGAACTTGCTATCATGTAATCCATTTTTTGCTGAAGAATACGACCGCAGGGGACAAGGCCATATTGGTTTGTTGTTAATGTACTGGAAAGAGGTACTACGGAGAAAACAGTTAATATTAAATTACGAACACAAGGTTATCTTTCTGCTGCACATGCTCCACTGCCCTAGGCAGGGGTAATCTGTTAATAGCATTCAGCCAAAATGACACCATTAAGGAACTGAAGCTACACATCTTTTGCAAGCTGAATGATGTATAAAGCTGGTTTTCTATCATCCTAGATGCAATAAATTATCCATGCTGCTAAAAATTGATACAAGACAGAAGTTTGATAGAACTGGCACCCCAACACAAATGGAACTGCTGCTTGTCAGGAAAGGACACAGAGATGTGAGTGCTGCAGGCCTACCTTTTATTTACCTTTTATTTGTGTCTCTCTTTTCCCTTTTCTGATTTTTCATGTTTTAAGTGCCAGTCTGGCACATTGCCTACAGTGGCACGTAAATGGTGGGAGACTGAATATGGAAAGAGAAAGGCAGAAAATGTATAGCCCATAAAGCAGTATAGATGAGGAAACACAAAAGAGGTGCATCCCTGGTCTACCTTGAATCAGTCATTGCTTTTTAGTACCTGTTCTTCGTTGCAGATGTCTCTGTGAAAAAAACCAAAGACTATGTCATAGAGCTTCTACGTAAAAGCAGCTACCTAAAAGCTTTGGTTCAGATTTGTTCAACACTGTCCCATGATACTTGAGGTTTCAGTTCCTACCAGTGCAACTGTTCCATGTTGTTTTGGCATAATGAAGGCTTTTATTATGGCAGAGAAGAGAAAAGCCAAAACACTGTTAGGTGACCTTTTACCTGTAGGAACTTAACAGGATATTTTCCCTTTCTAAAATTAATTTCTTTGACTGTATGGATTCACTGTTGGTTCAGACCCTGTCCTGAATGACTTGGAGTTAGATCCATGAAGGTCACAGTGCTCACATCACACTTAGCCACTTAAATAGGATAAAAATCGGGCCTTTTAATCCTTGTATTTTAAAAAGAAGTAACAGAAGTAATTCTAACAATCCCCACTCATCATCAAATTACCCCATGCCCAACCATAGCCACGTAGCATGAAACACACTGTCAGGATTGCAATAGCCACAATAAGGAAAGTGATTAAAGCACTTAGTAACAGATGTGAAAGATTAATATTTTTAAAAGCAGCATGAAGGCTCTTAGATAATTATTTGGTACATAGTGTTACTTGAAAGATTGAGAGAGGAATTATTATAGTATATTAAATCAAGATACAACAGAGAAAAAGCAAAGGCCAGATGTCTTTGAGGAAGCAAAAAATATTTGTAAGGGTACAGACTAAATAAGCCTCCCAAAACTCACTAAAAAGACCTAGATTCTGAATGATGAGATAAATTAAGCTCCTGAGTTCAATATGGGATCATAGCTTCTTGTATAGCTGTTCAGATTGTTAGTTACATGGTACTTATTTATTGAAGTTTTGTAGGGAATTTATTTTAACCACAGAAAGCCAAATTTACAATATGATTTTATTTTTGTTTTGTTTTTCATTTTGCATGAGTTTAAAACTGTCTCTTCTTCCAAATCTATGGAAGATAATTTGATTTGGTTAAAAGATATGATTGCTGATGTAGTTTCTAAATCTTGAGCTAAACCGGAGAGCTGATATATGATATATGAATGTAATTTAAGTCAGATCTCTTGAGAGGAACATGCAGTAGTCCGACTGTCATTTACAGCTACAGAAAGTAATTGAAAAAGTGCTATTAGATTAGAATGATATCCTTTTTAATCTGTCTTGGCACAGGTGTAGGTTGTTGAGGGTCCCTCTAATGAGTTGGTAAGGAAGGACTAAGTCTGGTTAAAAATAGAACATTTCCCCGCAAAAACTTCCATTGTGTTTCAGAAAAAGCAATTTTCCCTGTGAAAAGCTCTGAGCAGAAGCAAGGCAGAGAAGACAGTGCAGCTGTCTGCAGTGTTGCACAGCAGGCAGTGTTTCACAGCCGGGGTAACCTCCCCACTGTCTGACCACCTCAGGCTCTCATTCACTTGTGTGCCCTGCAGAGAGGAGGTACATCATGGGACATCAAACGGTCATGTTCATGACGGTCCCTGTGCGCCTCTGGAAGGACAGGTAGATTAGACAAGGAGGCCTGCTGAGCCACTGCATCCTGGGTGAGTCTTAGCAAACTTCACTGCTGGTGTTTGCTCTCTGGTCTTTCAGAAAGAGCAGAATTATAAGCAAGTCTTGCACCCTCTGGCAAATTAAGTGATATGCAAACTAAAGTGCTTTTTTCAAAACTAAATGCATGTTTTATGACTTTGGGAATTTAGAGGTGGAAGGCATCTGAGAGGTCTAACGTGTCCACAAATAACACCACAGTAACAAAGAGAAATGCACATATCATCAAAGGTCCATTTCTTCTGTTAGGGCAGGTCTGGTCCTTTCAGTATGCTCCTCAGTGCTGTGCCCAGCAGAGCACTCAGTGCTTGTCTGGTTTTAAACAAAGGAGTCTAGTCTACAACCCAGTGATTTCTTTTTCACATGAGACTTCTGATTGTGAAAAAGAATTTGCCTCATTTTACAGTTATAATGAAACATTCTTCTATTTAATAACTTATTCAAGGTACTACTAATATTATTGAGCTACGGGTAAAATACACAACAGTCAGAACTGAGAGAAAAGACGTTTGAGCCTTAATAAAATAATATACGTTTTGCACCTTATTGAGCTGCATAGGTAGAAGCAAATATTACAGTAACTGCTTTTGCTTAAGACAACATCTGAGTGTGTTAAAAATACTGTTGTTAAAGGCAGAAAAAGTACATGTGATTTGTCTTTTACTGTCATTGAAAAAATCTGATATGAGCTGGAGTTCAGTGAGATCAAAATTACAAGATCTAAGGGATCCAGAACTAAGGAATAGTGCCAAGGAAATAATTCTTGTTGACTATAGGTCTCTAGAGGAGTGAAGAGGGCAGGAACAGGGACCCAAACAGTCATGTCAGTCAAAGGGAAATACTTGTGCGGGAGCAAAGGCAGCCTAAGGATCAGCACCTGGCTGCACTGTTGGTGTTGCAGACAAGGCTTTGGCTTGACCTTCAAACAGACCCTCTTCAAGGAACAAATATTGCTGAGGAGAGATGGGATCTACTTGAAAAAGTGATGCAAGAGTATTTTTGCCAACAATTCAAACCGTAATACGCAGACACTTGCAGTGGGATTTGATACTGGGGCTGACATTGTTCCAACACATTTTCAGTGCCTTGGTTATCTGTGAAATTTGTTTGTTGCATAGCCAGGCAACAGCTCTGCAGAGAGAAAGATCTGCTGGTCTTGGTGGGCAATGTAACGTTCAACATAGGTCAGCAATGAGCCCTTCAGGCAACAGAGTCTTAGTAGACCTTTCTGGAGCCAGAAGGTCAAGAGAAATGATCATTCCCCTCTGTTTAGCCCTCACAAGACACACTGTGTCCAGTTTTGAACCTCTTAGTGCAAGAAACATCACTAAGCTGAAGTGAGTCAAGTAGACTGTCACTAAAATGGCTAAGGGCTGGAGCACATGGTGTATGAGGAGAGACTGAGGATTTGTTTGGTCTGTGAAAGACAAGGCAAAGGATGGATCTAATTATCATCTTCCACTACCCAATGGGTGTTTACAGAGAAGATGAAGTCAGACTTTTCTCAGGGGTGCACAGCGAAAGGCAAGAAGGAACAGTTGCACTATTTGGCAGGGAAATTACCATCTGGATATTAATAAAAGCTTTCCATAACAATAGTGGTTAAGCAAAGGGACAAGCTGCCTAGAGAGGTGGTGGAGTTGTCCTTGGAGATTTTCAAAACTTCACTACACAGTGTTCCAAGTGACTTGACCCAACTTTGATGTCAGCCCTGCTTTGAGAAGGAGATGGGACAAGCTGACCTCCAGAGAACCCTTCTGACCTGAATTATTTTGTGATTCACTACCAATTTTTTAAAGTCTTTGAACTCCACAGAAACATCTATGGAGAACAAGCTCTTTCTCTCTAATTTTAACCATCTGAAAAATAGATTACAGAATTTAAAGAATGTGAAGTTAAATCCCAATGTGATCTACAGAACATGGTGTTTGCTTCTGGTTAAGTCAGTGATAGTCAGAAATCGTTACACAGGTTGCTGTGGCTGTCATTTTGACAGGTGATCAAAGGATGAAAGGAGTAAACTATTACCTTGCTCTCAGTTTGTTTAAAGACACCAAGAAACGATGGAGTGACCAGAGTAGGGTGTGTTACATACGTTTTCAAAAACATTGGATTTTGGTTATAAGCATTTCAGGACAAAAATTTCAAAACAAGTAACTCCCATTTTAATGAGGAAAATCTGTGTAAGAAACCAGCTTTTGGACACAAATCACAGTGCTTGTGCCTCTAAGTAACCGATTGCTAATGTAAATCAGGTGCTCAGAGGAACAAGTATTCTGAGTCCTTTATTGTGGAAGGCAAATTCTGGGGATTCAAAATGGCTCCACACAAATCTCTTTGGAAAATCAGTCCTCACATTCAACACAACTTTTTATGCTTTGTGGACTGTGCAATTATACATCTCCTACTGTGTCAGTAAAGTAACTTTTCTAATTACCCCTATTCCGCTCCCACTTCCCAAAATGACATTCAAAAATACAGGTGTGCAAAAATCATTAAGAGGAATAATGTTTGCACTACCCTCGTAATGGCTGCTTTAAGTTTTATTCTGAGTACATCAATCCACATGAGAACTTTGCAGATGTTAAAAACACATACACTCTATAAATTAATCTATGCCACTTGAGGGAATTGAAGGAAAGAAAGGAAATTCATATAATTCAGTGTAGTGAATTCAGATATCTAGCACTGTGGCTTTGCCACCAGCTTCATTTTCATTTTAAGTGTAGAAACTGGCAATCAAAGTTAGCACAAAAGTGATAGTCTTTTTATAAATGCACATGTTTTGCTGTTGGATGCTTCTTGGCTGATAAGCGTGGCTTGTCAAGAGTATTTTCAGAGAGAACCAAAAGGCAATGCTGAATAGTTCAGATGCAAAAACTGAATAGGAAATGATGCTTGAGGCAAACAAAAGCTTCAGCAATGCTTATTAATTGATTATAAATAATTTTATCTTAGAATAAAGGAAATGATTCTACTTGCAGTTTTAGAAAAGCAGGCCACAGAGCAAGGGGAGGGGCAGATGTGAACTGAAAGGTTACATGGAGTATGAGCGCATCTATGCTGTCTGTGAAAACATAGATTGCAATAGGCAAGCAGTGCAAAAGGAGATTTTCAAAAAGTAGTATGAGGGTTGTTTTTAAGTGAGAAAACATTTTTTTTGTGTGCTACAGCAATCACAAACAGTCAATAAAATTACACTTGTAGCGACCTACCCAGACCTCTCTTCATCCATGCATGGATTACTGAGGAAGCATATCAGAAAGGATCCATTTAATAGCCTCTCATTTCTAACTGTTCTGGAAGTCTTTATGTCTCTTCAGCCCTGCAGACAGGGACTGGAACCAGATGTTTCTCCGTCTAGCTGGGGCCAAAACTGTTCCATCTCAGTCTGAGTTTCCATCAAAAATGAATTCAGCAGAACAGCTAAGATTTGTTTCCAGTGGGACACAAAAATAGTGATTCAGTGGTTTTCTGCTCTGGCACTGGATTTCTGCAGAACTTCATGCTTCTCTGCCTCTTGGGTTGGGTGGAAGGGTTGGTGATTGATCTCTTCAAGGAGACAAGGAAAACCCTGCTAATGAGACACAAAGCAGTGCTGCTGCATTTGTAGGACCATCACAGCTGCACAGAGAGGCAGCAATGGGAGCAGCTGGTTGCCAGTATTCAAAAGGTGGGTGTTGGCCTTATAGCAGGATAGAGATCTGTGACCACCTTTGGAAGTTACTGTGTCCTCCCCCTTATAGCAGGGACAGCAGCACAGCTGATTCTGGTCACCCAGGGCCTTGCTCAGTCATACTTTTAAGTTCACCAGTAAGGGAAATTTTAGACTTGCTGAGCAGCCTGCCATCTTCACCTTTTCTTTAACCCTTTCTTCAAGTAACTGAAGACTGAATAGTACTGAGGTTTCTTTTACCATCTCTGAAGTCCTGGGGAGATGGGGATCTTCTGCCCCAATCAGGACACACCAATCCATCCAGGAATCTGTTTTTGCAAAAGCTTTTGCTTCCACAGACATTTATACCAAATGATAGATACTACTGTTGATTCTCCGATCATATCCCATTTACTCAGCAATATGCTAGCTAAACCTCTGGATGGTCAGGCTAAGGATTTTGGATCCTGTTATTTTATGTCAGCATGTGGTGCCTTCCAAATCTGTGGTGTGTGGAGGTTGCTGTGGAGTCATAATTCAGCACTTGATGTGTTCCATTTTTTTCTTCATATCCTGTCTGTGAATGTACATCAGAAATTGTAGACTGGAGTTTGAAGACTAGTTTAGAGCATCTGGTGACTGGACATCTATGGATATTGTATGGTACATATGGATATATGCACTCATATTTGCATAGATGGCAGAACTGGCTCCAAAGCAAAAAGAAACAATCCATGACAACAGATGGTTGGAACTGTGAGCACAAGGTCCGTAGCTGAGCACACATCTTTTTGAAGTTCACAGTTAAACAAGATCATCTGAATGGTATAATTGTCTATTCTGCACCTGGTGATGTCTGCCATGCTCTTGGCTGGCCCAAAAGCCTCCACAGTGTATGAATTTGGAACATTTGGATAAAAAGGAAACCAAAAACATTTAGAAAGAAGGTAGATGAAACTACCAGCAAATAGAAATTTGGTGAAAAATTCTAAATCTGATGGATAAGCAGAGTGAAAAGCTGTTCTGAGACTGGTGGTGGAGAACTGCCAAGTCTGTATCAATTGACATGGTAGAAGAGTTTAGGATGGAATAGTATTCCTATTTTATGTAAATATTGTCCTGCACAGCAGCTGTCTTCTGATCCCATTCAGATCATCATCACAAGGAAATGGAAAAAAAAGATCATGAGAGGAATGAAACAGAGACCCTCCAGTAGACAGACTCCAAAAGCACTGCTGAAAGTCATGAAAATGGGTGCTGTCTTGTACAGTAACAAGGAATACACTTTCGCTGCTGATCAGAAAAATGTGTTAACTGACTCCTGAGAATGAGTTTCTGTGAGGGAACATATTATTATCAATCTATTGAACATATCTATTAAACATATCTATTATCAATGTTTGAAAATCAATGTGCCTCTTTTAGACAAGTCCAAATAAGTTTTGACTAAATGACTGCTACAAATGTGGTGACTGACATATATGATCATGGTCACAGTGGTCATCTCTGGGATATTTTCTCTTCAGTCTCCTCCTCAGTTCCATCTCTGCTGCATATCTGCTGCCTTTTCTTTGTATAATAACTCAAGATACCAGACAGACAATAGAAAAATTGTCTACACCTTCAACAGACAAAAGGAGTGATAAGTCTTTCAGGTTATTAAAGATGAGCCCAAAGTTGTCATTTGCCTGTCCCACAAGATTTGTCTGTTTCCACACTGATTCTTATTCTTCATTAATAGCAGATTATAAACTGACTTATCTTTGGCTCCCTGTCCTTTTTTCATTTTATTTCACACTTCCTATCAGAGTTTTGATAAAACGTCATCATTACACCATAAGTACAATAATAATTCAATCTTCTGTTAGCTCATAAATAATGTTTTTCTGTAACTACTTGTATTTTTCCTCATCCGTCATCATGGCTCTGTCATTTGTTCTAACTTTTCATTGTCTTCATCTTTTTTTTCTTTGTCTGGAGAATAGCATTTCCTGTGTCCCATAAATATTTTAAATAACATTTTCAAAATAGTGATGCAAATAATAAAAATAAGATACTAGCAGGGTGCTATTTTTGACTCGATACCTATTTATCACCTTCTGCTTAAACAAATTATGTATTTTCAGGTTCTTTCACTTGAATATTACAAATCATTTCAGAAGCATAATTTGATTTATAGACCAGTCAGTCTCACCTCTGTGCCT
>NW_009936899.1:0-14571 GCF_000696875.1 Nestor notabilis
TAGTTATTTATTTATTTATTTATTTATGGAGCTTCTGGGTAAAGAACAAAAGCTGTTCATTTTTTTTAAGGGCATTTCCCAAGAAGGGCTTTGGAATAGAAATTTGGAAAGATATATTTAATTCTTTGTCCTACCATTGGTTTGCTGAACAATATAGATAGCCTTTCTCTGTTCTCCCATCATTTATCTTGTAAAGTGTAAACTTTTCAGTCGAGAGATTATCTCTCACTTTCTTTCCATAGTGCACAACACAACATTGATCAGAATCTCAAACCACCACAAAATTGATGGTGAACATGTTAAGTTCACATAGACGGGGAATAAAACCAATGAGACATTCAGGTGGGATGGCTGCAGCAGGGACTGCAAGGGGCAGAAGTACGAGGTGAGCTTGAGTGGTGGCTTAGCTCCACTATATCTTAGGCTCTTCTTTTTTCTGTCAAACACCCACACACAGCCTAGAAAGAATGTTTCCAATCACTTCCTCCTGGTAAACAGCCAAACAGCTGCTTTTCCAGAAAGGACTTGGGGAGCTGGGATGTGTAAATTGAGCCTTTGGAGCCAAGTCCGTTTCCAGTTTTGGTTTCAGCTTATAGTGATCAGGATGTGGCTGTGCTGGTGTGAGAGATTGTTGCTGCATGTGGCACAGCAGCATCGCAGCTTGTGGGCTGTGCTGATGTACATCAGCATCATCTTCCCAGCCACCAGTCCCTCTATACTGACAATGAATGAGCTCTCCCACTCTTTCACCCCATGTAGTTTTGTTCTTTTGTGCAGGACTAAGGAAGTCTCTAGATGATCCTTTGGTGCAAGATCATAACAATAGAAGAAGGCCACAGCCAAGAATTTTATGAATGTGCTTGGAAACTTTGTTAAATTGCAGTATCTGTCCACATGACCGCTCTGCAGTGTTCTGATTCCAAACCTCCAGAGAAAATCCTAAGCACTTACAGGAAGGATCCTCTGCACTTAAAGCACTCAGTACTTTGAGTATGTACAACTTAAACTGCTTTCCAGACTGGGAAAATGTTTCTCAACACAGGGGTTTTATCTAAATGATGGAAAGCTGTCCCTTTGGCTCTGCTTGTGTTTTACCTCCATGTTGGGAAAAGACCTCAGTGTGTGCTGCCCTCTTGGGCCCAGTGCTGTATTTTCCAGCAGAAAAAAACCTGAGGCACAGGGGCAAAAAGGGAGCCATGGTGTTCTTGGGTCTAAACTGTCAGAGCCCTAGGACAGTGTGCCTTGGAGGAGAAGGGAGAAATGCTGCTGGATATTTACTTTGTGACTAAGTCATGGGTTCTGGTCCCTGCTTCAGGAACTGCTTCTGCATTTTACCTCTAACATTTTCTTGGAAAATGCACAACACATCTTTGAAGCAGCATCCAGACCTCATCCTTGAGAGGAGGCAGAACTGGTCTGAATTGTCTCAAGCAAATAGAAGAATCACAACACAGGCTCCTATTTCCTTGGAAGAGATTTAGCTGTTAGGCTACTACAGATAAAGGAAAGGAGTACAATTATGTTTTAATACAGTGAGATCTGCCTTTTTTCCTTTTTAAAGATCTGGGTAACTTTTAGGTACATGGTGCTTTAACACACCTGCTTTAAAGGGACTGAAATATACCCACAAGCTTTTATCTTTGTGCAATCAGTTGATATATGGACCCTAAGAGACTAAAAGCATGCCCATGGCAAACAGTCCAAGGAAACGAATACTATTGCCAGAATTTCCATTATAAGAACCAACCTTTCCCTCCCTTCCAGAGATTTTGGGTCTTCAGTACTGACATAGAGGGTAAGGAAACTCATGTTACAAGAGAAAATTGCTTTGATTTGTCTTTTGAAACAGCTTCTCCTTTTACTGCTTAATGTTCTAACATATGACCTTCCACGCAGTAATTGCTTGTCTGTCTGCAACAATATGTTTAACATGAGAAGCCTTTCCCCCTTTGACTAGATTTTCTCTTTCCTTTTATTGACATTTTTCTCTCTTTATTAAGGGAGATTTCATATCTTTTTGAGTCTTAGGAGTGCTTGACTGAAACAATTTCTAAAACAATATCTTAAACCAAATTTTCTTTTAAGACTTGAGCCATGCCAGACTCCTGAAGCAAAAAGTCATTCCTCGGTCATAAAACTTGGAAAAAAAATGAAGGGAATATGAAAACCAAGTATATTTTCATTACACCATGAGGATTTGAAGGAAGCTTCCACAAAAGTTTGCTTACTTGAAGCCACTGCCTTAAACAGGAAAATTTGGAGTGCCTAAGTCCACAGTGCACTACTTCTTTGCAAAACAGTGTGAGCCAAAGTCCAGTGTTGATATTAATGCTTAATAGCAATTGTGTCTGTAATTTGCATCATCTTGCTACACAAGTTTGTTTTGTACCAGCCTTCTCACGATGTGCCAACATTCACTGCAAACTTCTGCTCCAGTTACAAGGTTTTCCTTAAGCTCTTTGCAGCACCAGGAGAGTCATTTCCCTCTTTACTTTTTCTCATGGTTTCTCAAGGTTTTATGTATTTTTATTCTCATGATCATGGGGTTATTTGCATTAGTCTTACTCCACAACATTAGATCTACACATTCTTGATATACACATTTTCCTTTTTCATGCTTAATTACGGAATCCCAAGAGAAAAATACATTCAGTTTGCTGTTGGTTTAAGAGTCCAAGAGAGATGCATTGCAACACTACCACCCATGAAAGAGCTATCAGTTGACAAAGTTTTATATATGCTGGCCTACCATATGTTACTTTTCTATAGACACTTTTGCTTTAATGTAAGACATTCAGCATATTCTTTAATGTAGAAGAAAATCTCTATCAAGAAGTCACATAAAGGCACATAATACAAGTCACTGCAGAAAGCAATCATTGCAGAGTTTGATATCCCCATAAAAATACGTAAGAAATTGTTTTCTCAATATTCATCTATGGTAGTCGGATCAGGGCACCCTCCATAGGGGACAAAGAGAGTCACAGCCTTCATCCCACCAAAACACAGTCCATCCTGTGACTCATTTCAGGACTGTTTCTTTAGTACTGCATTCGAAATGAAGATAATGGTGACTGTTCCGTAGTACAAATAATATTATTAAATACAAATGAAGTAATTCTTATTACAGAAGGAAGCACTGTAACAGGCTCTTTCTATGAATTATATTCCTGGACTTCCTTATCAATTACCCACTTGATGTCATGAATGGTCTTTGATGATGTGCTGTGCAACTGCAGATTGACTATGTAATGCCAAGACTCATGGGATTGATCTGCACAGAAGCACAGGCAGACTATTAACCATTCCGTTATAAAATGAGTGATGGCTCTGAATAGAATTTTAGATGGCTGAGGTTTTTTCATTCTCTGTTACCATCTGTACTGGTATTCTGCTTCTTTCAACTACAACTCAATTTTTCATTGCTTTGATACATCCTATATAGATATGAAACATATTCTTCTAGCAAAAATCTCCACACACCTCAGGGGCTCAGAGGGAGACAAGCAAGTGCTCGCAAGGTCTGAAGTTGGCTGAACATGCACACAGCATCTGTTGATATTGTCTCAGTGACAAGGCATGTTCTGGATTTGAACTCTGATGATACCTGTAGTATCTTTTACTCTCCTGTTAAAAAGAAAGGGCCTGTTGATAAGAGAAGGAGCAGGTACCTGGAACTGCTTCTTTGGAATTCAGTGGCAAGCCATCCAAACTGTCTTTCATCAACTGCAGTGGGGTTTGGGTCACTTCTGAATTGCTTGGTTGCTGGGTGATAAGTGACACATTGGGTGATGTTAAAATGCTGTTCTTATTTGGGTCTTGATCCAGCAGACTCTGTAAGTATTAGTTTAACTGAAAGTTAGTTTGCCCTTGAAATAAACAGGGCTATTGAAGTTGTATAAAACTAAAATCAACCTGAAGTAATGCCTTGGTCTTGATCCTCTGACCCAAGATACTGTTACATATGCATCCTTATACCAGAATGACTGTTTTCTCAGCTTGGTGCCTCCATAACAGACAGTTTACAATTTTTAGCCTGGCCAGGGTTGTGCCATTCCTGTCTCATTGCTAGCAATCCCAAAACTTTGCCACCCTTGGTCTGCCACCTTGGAGATCTGGTGAATCATGGTGGGAACAGAGCTGACCTAGGAGTGTTATGCTACTATCCTTAAAAGGGCAGAGATGTCTAAGACTGGTACTAGCATATATTATTATTTTCTTCATTAGAGAGCAGAATTACAATGACTAGGATTAATTTTACTGTTTATATTCATTAAAAAAACCCCAACAAAACAAGGTAAATAACCTTACAGTTTTGTATCTTCCCAACAAGCTGTGAGTATCTATGGAATGCACTATTTTGACCATGAACTCTGTCATCTTTTCCTCTGATTTATATGGAACCTTATGAATAACAAATAAAGTTTCTCGTTATTGCAGGAGGGTGGAGGAATAAAAAAAAAAAAAAAGCCAATGAATATCTGAACATGCTGCCATAAATACAACTCACTTGGCATGCCTGTCCCTGAGATGAACTGATTTGTGGCTTGGATTCAGAAATGTTTTACTGTTCTTTGCTTCTCACTCTGTGGATTCAGCTATTTAGATGAGGCTAATTTTCAACTGAAGGCACTGAAGACCTATTATTCTCCCTGAAGGTTGTCTTATTTGTTTAAAAACTAGTGGCAAACCATTGACTGCTGTATTTGTTTCAAAGAGAGCAGCCTTGGGGGTGGAGGGTTATATCTGGAAAACTCCCACGTGCAAACTCCCAAGGTTCTTTCCTGAAAGAACAAATAGTTTCACAAGTGGTAAAATGAACTTCACGTGGTTTCCAGCAACTCTGTCCTCAGCTGTAGCAGAGGATGAGCTCATCAGGTTATATTCCATGGGATTTAAGAGGGTATATTTCTTGTCATAAAGCATGTCAGAATATGGTATCTTTTCTGCCTCTACCACTGTATCGAAGTTGTTTATGTTGGCCAAACCACTACTACAAGGGGAAAAAAGACAAAAGCAAACTTATACACAGGACAACACCTTAGGAAATGCAGCTAAAATTCCAGAAACCTTACAAAAGTGGAACTAAATATGCCGTATTATTGGTTGGATCCTTAGACAAGGTCGTTCTCTGAATTCTTCTTCTTTCTGAAGGAATTGACACTAACAATCTCTTCTTCCTCAATAAATATCCAAGAACAGGTGTCAGATTAGCTAATGACAAGCAGTAATTGCCTTTTTTTTATTTTTATTTTTTTATTTTAGTGAAGGAATTCATTGTCTGCTGAATGATGACAATAAAAGTGAACTTCTTTCTGTAGTAAGTATGTCATGACGGGGAGTGTATTTAACAAGAATGTATCAACAGGTTGGTGAAGCTTGCAAGGAAATGCAAGCATCCAGAGCAAAAACAGGATGAAATTTGTGTTTCTGAATCTTGCTATTCATGCAGCATGGCATTAGGAGAACATGCCCTAGCTGGGAAGGAGAAATAGTGGATCTGCTGGGCACCCACAGTGGGGAGACTTGAGTCAATCACTATTTGCTGAATATTGAGCTGGACTTTCCAGCTCCAGGGCTGACACCCAGCTGCCCTCTGTGCAGGGGGAGGAAGGCAAACACTTCTGAAAATGCAGCTGCTTTGAGCACTTAAGTGGAAGTTCCTCTAACTTGGACAGCTGGACTATCATGTATACCACTATGTTTAAAATTAGTGTTTGGGAAAGAATTAAAAGGAAAAGAGAGATTAGTTCAGATAAATAAAATATAAAGCAAGCTGCTTCCCAGTCAGTTTAGACTCTCTGCAGGGAATTGCTCCACACTGAAGGATGTCTCCCAGCATCTTTCCACTCATCTTCCTTATGAGATAGTTTCCTCCCCCAGTGCAAGGATGTCTTTGTAGCACCTGCCATGTAGAATAGCCTCCTTCTGTGTATTGCTTAAATGGCCTTTTTGCCTTACGACTTAACATCTACTTTTATTCCTTGTGAAATGATATTATATGCTTTTTATTAAATGTGACAGGCAGTGTATTACCCACTGTCATCTTTTATTTACTCCCATAAAGCAGTATGGAAAACAGTTAGCATGTGACATTCAGGATACTGTAAAACTGCATTGTATTGCATTGAAAGAGGCACTGCCTTTTCCTTTGCTTACATCTTTTCCCAAGTATTTTTTATCCTGACTTTCCCTGTGGCCAGTATCTGGTTTCCACAAGTTCCCCCAGTGTATCTGATGAGGACAATGCTTGTCTGCTTGGAAAGGTCTTGTTATTTTAGTCTTACATCTTTGTTGCTACAAGAAGTACAGGAGCTGCTCACATCCCACCAAATTCTTTCCCAGGTGCTTGAACCTCCAGAGACCAAGCTGGGATTGACTGTGTTTCTGCATTTATCCAAACCAGTTAACTCTGCAAAATCCCACTGAAAATCCCCATAGAAAACTAGTGCTTTTGGTTCCTGTCCTGGCTACCCCACTGCAGGTTGTAATTTAGTGCACGTGGAAAGGGTAAGAGAGAATCAAGCTGTTCCAGAGCTCCTGAAGAGCCCACTGTCAAGTGAAGGCTCTGAGTGGCTTTGCATTTCATCCCATGTGAATAATAGAAACAGTATTTATGTGCATTCTTGCCAAACATACTTCCTTCTTTTGTGGAGAAGGCATGTCTTCATACTGTAATATTTTTGTATCTCCTGCATTGCTATACTAAGCATTGTCTTCCCATGCTTCTCTCCAGCCTTTCGTCTATATTGACTTTTTACTGTATTTACCATAATAAAAACAGCAAGTCACTGTGCTTTGATTTTTAAGCTTTTTAACATATACAGCTTTGTTTCTTCATTTACGTGTTCAACTTGGATACTGCAGAGCTGTGCCAGCCATTACATTTCGGCACTGATCTTGTTCAGCTGTGACTGACTTGCTGACAGAGCACCCCTCTCTGTGGAATTCAGAGTTTAATTTAAATGAAATGCTATGACAGAGCCTATCTTCTTGGGATACAAGAACACTGCTAACATACTTTCTCAGCTTGAGTAAAGTGCACAGATTTTTTGTTTGGGGGTATATATATGAGCACATTTAAAAGATACTTTACCTAGCAGTCTAATCTCAGCAGGTGGCAGCTCCAGAGTAAACCCTGTACTAGTACTGGCAGGGGAAAGAGAACCTTTCCCTCAGAGGCATGAGGCATATTGAACCACACAGTCAAATTCATGCTGATAGTGGGAAAATGGCAACAGGTTGCTGTCCAAGACAGAAAAGCAAAGTACTCTCAAGTATAGGCCTGGTTTTGCCATGGTTTACTGCAGTAACTTTTGTTCAGAATTGGGGAATGACTGTTTCATTTGAAAGTGCAAAATTTACTATCACCAAAATGGTTTTATTTTTATCCCTTTTCTTGGATATTTTGGACATAGTCTGGTGAATACCTTGTCCTCTTGGGTACACTGGGCGTTTTGAGAGTCCAAAGGTCCTCAGCATTTCAGTAGAAACTCATTAGTGCTCACTGGACATTTTGTTTCATTCAAGATTAGGGGAGGGAGGGGGGGAAACAGAGGTGTCTTTTTTTTTTCCTAGTGGGAAAAAATAGAATAAAAGAAGATAGAAAACAGACTTGAGTGTAGATATTCATGATGAAAATTGCAACAAAACTGATAGGTGGGTGGTCTTTGTTTTCATTGAATTGTCACATTTCCAATGCTTGGAATTTCCAGTTGTTTGTTCAAAACAGAACAAACCAAAACTGGGTAGTTTCGTACTTTGTGAGATATGAGTTAGGGCTGTATTTGCTTAGAAAGGGTGGCTCAGGGTATAAGAACATTTAATCTTGAATGAAAGCATGAATGTGACATCTTGTGAAAGATGTCACAATTAGATATTTGGAGATAGTTTTTACAGGAAGCCCAGACTTTTATCTTCTAAGTTTCAGGTTGTTTGTGAGCTAGAATTATTACCCTGTCAGAAGACCAACAATGAACTGTTGACACACAACCACACTTTGCTTACAGCTACATGCAGGGAGGTATTTACTGCCTGGAAACAGTGAACTGCAAGCTGAAAACTAGATGTACTTAGCATGAAGTTTGTCCTATTTCTCTGGGTTCCTGTTTTCCATAAGCATTATGAAACAAATCTATTTCTTTTGGATAGGGAGCTTAGAAACCTCAAGTCAAACGTAAGATTTTATTTTAAGAAAGAAAGCTTTGATTACAAGACAGATGGCTCTGGCTGTTTGCTTACTTTGGGTTTCTATTTCCAATGTTCGTAGAGTGGCTTGGTGGGAGAAATTTTCTTACCATTTGCTCTTCCTCAGTAGCCAAATTCAACAGAAAGCATCAGTTTTATATATCTATTGCATGTAGTGGAACTGAAGGATGACCTGACATTCAGTGGAGTCCTGGGGGCGATTCTCAGTATAAGATTAGGACACCGGAGTTCAGGTGTTTACATGAAAGCAGGTGCCCAAGTTCTCACATTAAGTATGAATTTGGTCAATGCAGTGGGGTGACTGACTCAGGACTTGTACAGGGATAGCTCCCACAGGCTGCCGACAAGGGGCTCAGTTTGCCCACAGGACAGCACAGCTTCCATGGAGGCTGCTGGATGTGCTGCCAGGCCTCCCTCATTTAAGGACTGTGTCTTCAATGGTGTAAGAAATCTTTCTGCTGGTAACCGAACTGAGCCCTAGATCCCTGCACACCACATGGGGAACACAGATAGCTGTCTTACAGGTAGAGGTTTGTATCTGAGTTTCTTAACTAGGAATTGAACCTGGCCATGATCTGCGTGTTGTCTTGAAACCGCCTAATTCTCAAAATTTTACCACACTAAAGTTATCAATGCACAAAAAATAGTTATTTGTAGTTCTTTGATGCTGGGAGCCAAATTCCAGTATCAGTAATAGCTGGACAATGCAAGTGCATGGTTGGAACTGAGAAGGCATTTTGACTTTTAGAGACCTGGGTCTTGCCACAGTTCCTGTAATCTTCAGAGCCAGAGATTTACTGAGAGAGAGCTGAGGCTTTACCTCAGTAAACCAGGAACAATCGAGTATTTGCTTAAGTAGAAGTTGTGGAATTTTAATTAAGTAAAGACTTGGCTATTTGTCTTGAAGATAGGAAGATGGTTGGTGGGACAGTTTCTGACTTCCTCAGTTACATCAGTCGTAAGCACGGAATAGCTTGCATGACCCATTGACAACAAATTATTCACACCATGTAAATAAAATCAAAATGTTACCTGTGAGGAAATACAGAAGCACAATAAACAAACTTAGACTCACTCACTTTCCTGTAGCCTTTTATTGCTGCTTTTGTTGAGAGGGCATCTTTTCCCAGAGCACCAAATCTGGGAAGAAGAGCTCTTTACCTTGTCACTTCACTCGATCTCAGATTGTTCTCAAGCTTGCAACTTTCACTGAAGTTAAAATTCTGTTTTAAAACCAAAATGATGAGAATGAAATTATATAATCTATATAAATGTAAAAGTAATGATATATTTATCATGAAATAAAGAGTATATATAGCGGAATACTGGTTTTCTTGTTGTTTTTAGGGGGCTGAATTAGTAGAAAATACTGTATTTCCTGTTTAATAACCACTCCTAGACCAAACTTCTTATAGACTTTAAATGCAAGTAATTTGTTCTGTGTTATAAACTGTTGTGTTTTTTGCCTTCCTGTAACTGGAACAACATACTAATTTCTACAAGTTGTGACTACTAACAGAGAGCAATCACCTCACAGACTTGTACCGAAAAGAAGAGACCATCAGCGTGGCAGGGAACGGCTGCATCCACAGTCCTCGCTTCCCCAGCAGTTACCCCAGGAACCTCCTTCTGACATGGCGGCTCCACTCCCCTGAGAGCACCAGGATCCAGCTGGCTTTTGATAATCAGTTTGGTCTGGAGGAGCCTGAAAATGATATCTGCAGGTGAGTGGCAAGTGGAAGTTTGCAAAGGGCTTCTTAACACCATGTTCAAGCTTAAGGGTGTGGCCACTGGCATGAGACTGCAAAAGAAAACCTGGGTATTTCTGCCTGGGTCTGGAATGGCCCTGCTTGGAGGACAGACCTGCAAGGGCCACTTCCAACCCAAACTTGTCTTTGAGTTTATAAATAAACTCAGCTGTACTGGACTTGAAGCCATTTTGGCAGGTTTTGGTCTTTCTATAATATTTTAAGCACAAGGCACTTGTACACTTAAACAACTACTTAACAACAGCTACTTAACAACTCAGGTACTACTTCAACAGGATTTTGTCCTCTATCACCTCTGTCATTTTTTATCCAGGCAAAAAACATCTTTTTCAGTAGGTGGAAGGCTCTGGGAGGTGTGAGCAAGTAAGTATGTGTTTATATTGGGGTGTGAGGGACAGATAAAAATACACTCAAAAACATATCTGTGTTCTTCAATTACCTGTCTTTATTGTTAAACTTCACTGGTATAATTTCTTTTAAAACCATTAAATATAGGTCCACAAACAGTGTACTCAGCATACTGATATATCTAAGTATATTCTGCTATATCCCAGTTGCTTTGTTTTCCCCTTTTAAGCAGAAGTGACTGCAAACTCAGTTGATCTGGATCATTAACCCAGGTGGATAAATTGTTTTGCATTAGCAGAGCACACATATGAACCTTGCCAACATTCACTGGTACAGTATAAAACCATGGAGTTTTCTGTTTATATTTCTTTTGTTCAGCTATCTGTTCTGCAGGAGAGGCTCAGGCTTCCTTTGCACTCTGAAAGGCAGATTGCTGCAATGCTACTTATATAAAAGGCTCAAGTCTCAGCTTCCAGCTCTCTGCCTGATCATGTTGCTACTTACGCCTTATCTATGCAGAGAACTGAGCTGTTAGGATTTCTGCACACCCAGCCTCTGCTTATCTTATCTTCTTTGTCAATTAGCTTGCATTTGTAAGATTTGGCATCTCTGCAAGGTTTTACAGGGTGAGTTTTTCTTTTCTTGTTTTACTTCGTTAATTTCCTATGTTACCGGCAGAGAAAACCATTTCTGCAGGTTTGCTTTCCATTTAGTAATAAAAGAATGCAGCCTGAAACTGGCTGTCCTTCCCTCTGCCTTGATGGTCTTGGCAGCAGCTGCTCTGCTGTGGTACTGTTGGTCCAAGATCAGCAGCAGAATCACTGATGACAGTTACCTCCTAGCACCATGAATGCTTTCCCAGATCAAGACCCTAATGCATACAGAAGCGGCCTGTTAATATTTACATAGTGGGTAAACTGTGGCTGACCTTAAAGCATTGCAACTTTGAAACGGAGGGCTAATTTACTGTGGAAAAAAAGATTAAGTCTTCTCTGTCAAGAGCCATAGAAGGTGGTGGCATGGTGAGGGGAAGTCAAGCTGTTACTGTCATTATGGGTTTGCGGACTATCTTTTTCCAGAGCAGCAAATTTAGGATGCAGAGAGAAGCAAAGACCTTCCATAGTGCCTGTAGAAGCTGGAGAAATATCACATTCTTTTCTGCAATAAAGCTTTCCCTGGCATTCATTGCATAGTATTATTTCCAGAGTGAGGAATTTCTTGGGCAGACAGCTCGTGATGGCTTTAAGCCTGTTAAGTACTCTGTGCATAGTAAGATATTTCACTAATGCTCAGTATGTTTCTCAAAACTAGATCCTTTCTGCAGCTTCAGTCCCTGACAATCCCTGCAGTGCTGCTTTAGAGAGACAGCCAGGCATGTTTAATTGAAATGAATGCTGAGAGCTGAGCATGTGCTTGAATTCTGTGTGCAGTGGACAAGTAATTCAGGACCTCTGCACCTTACCTTCCTCTTATACTTGCTTTTGACCTTACGCTTTTTTCTTCCAGAAACTTCTTAGTGTTTTCTTTCATTTTTTTCATTCATGCTAATTATTTTAATTTGCATACTATTAAGACTGAACTGTTTGAAATTCATTCAGACTGAGGAATAAAAAGTTATACATTAGCAGAGCTGTTTCAGAAGGAGGAGAAATACTCAAGGTTTTACAGAATTTTCTAGAAGTGCTATTAGCATTTCCAAAGGCACTTGGTAACAGATGATTCTGAAAAGCAATTAAATCACCCAGCCTCTGAGGGTCCTTGGATGCACAGAAACAACCAAGTTTGCACCTACTTCTATGGTCATTGCAGCAAAGCTGCTGCTGTTGAAAGCAGAAATAATCCCTGGAAGCCCCATTTTTCCTAGCAGTTAGTCTGTCTTATGGCCTCAAAGAGTGGGGAGGACAATTTTCTCCAAAGCCTGCAAGGTTATCTTATTCTGAAACCTCTGCAACCCCTTGTGTTAAAGTCAGCATTCACTGACTATCGTGCTGCTCCGGGGGCAATGGTGGATGCTTGTGCAGGCAGTGCAAGAGCTCTGCCCCAGTATCATATCCATACCATGAGGGAGTGGGAGCGGAGGACGCTGGAGAGAGCTTGAGACAAGTTTGCCTCTGTCTGGAACTAAACTTTGTTGTGTTACAAAAAATGTCCGTTTCAGCAGACTTCGGGCACATTTAAATGGTTTGGTTAAGGCAAATCTGTTATTTTCTGTTCTGTGCAATTTGGGGTTGGTGAATGTAAGAGCAGCAGTGCTGATATTCTCAAGCCACATAGTCCTTGTGTTTTTCACATGGGGTCTCAGCAGAAAAAGAAAAGCAGGTCTGTTATTTACAGAGCTCTTCAGCTCCCACAGCTGGGCAGGGAGGCAGGCGCCTGGCCTGCAGACCCAGGGGTGGGGAGCAGCACATTGCTAGTAAGAACTGGTTGACAGTCTTAAACTCCCTCTTTGGAAGGAACACGTGTTTTGGTAATAAAAACCTTTCCTGGTAAAGACCTTAACTATACTGTGAGGATGGCAGCTCTCTGCCTCTCTCACTGCCCCAACTCAACCGGCACCTCTTGTCATCACCTCTCCCTCGCCGGCTGCAATGTGTGTGGCCTAATTCTGGCACCACAGATATTGAGGGACTGCGTTTCTTGTAGGCTGAGGGAGATCAAAACTTTATTCTCTGCCTTCCTTATTCTCCAGCTCCACAAATGAACTTGATAAATGACCCAGGCAAGCAAATATGCACACTGGGCAGTGAGTGTAGTCAATGTGTCCCCTCATCCCTGGGATTTAGTGTCTGCTGCTCTTGGCAGAGCCCTCTTTGGGCTCAAGGCACCAAGACTGTGTCATGGATGCCCAGCCAAGGTGTGACCTTTCACAGGGCAAGACGTGCTGTTGCTTTTACCCTGGTGACAGCAACCATGCAAACAGCAGAGGAGTCCCCACCATGGCACACAGTGTGCCAGCCTGCCCTTTTCCATTGTCTTTCCAAACCATCTAGCAGGAGGACCATGCCACCTACAAAGAAACTCCTAAAAAACACCTTGCAGCGGCAGGCAGTGCCCTGTGTCCTTCCAGCATCTCTCTTTGCTCCTGGGCACAGTGGCAGCCCAGCTCCAGCCCTCTGACATGATATCAGAAACTGCACAAGTGCTTGCAGCTGCTCAGCTTGGGCAGCCTGCCTTAAATAATATTTTATCAGGTCTCTATATTATTTATCCACCACATGAAATGCAATGCATACATTTACTGTGCACTAAGCACATGCAAGTGCCTCTCATTGCTACTTCAACGTGGCAGAAAATACTGTCTGTCATGTTCCAGGAGCCCAGAACCCAAAAATCATCCATTTGAACACGTCCACCATTTGTAGTATTTGTTCTGATGCTTTGCTGTTTTGCAGTTGTCTTTGTGTCTCTAGCTGTGCTCCTGTCTAATTGCAACCATCTTCTGTAACCAGAGTTACCAAAAGCTAATTCTTCAAACTGGTTCCCAGGTATGACTTTGTGGAAGTGGAAGATGTATCAGAGACCAGCACAGTTATACGAGGACGGTGGTGTGGACACAAGGAAGTACCTCCAAGAATAACATCAAGAACAAATCAGATAAAGATAACCTTCAAATCTGATGACTACTTTGTGGCTAAACCTGGATTCAAGATTTGCTACTCCCTTGTGGTAAGTCACCTAGCTGTGTCATGGGTGAGAGATATTAGTGTAAAAGAGCGTCAGTACTTGGAGACTGGATGGTATAGCTAACTATATTGGATCAAAACACTATTTGACTGAAAGTATTTTCAATCCAGCAAGCACATTAGTGCAGATCAAATTTTTTTTATATCCTGTCATTAAATATAAAATAAAGTGAAGTCCAGGCCAAGATTTACACTAATAGCATGTTTCAGAAGCACCAACACTTTTCTACAGTGAGGTTGCACTGCCAGTGCTTTAAGAGGTGCTGCAGAAATAGCAAAGAAATGGCTGCTCTATGAACTCCTTTTTTGTGTTCTTTTGAGGGCAAATAAAAATACCTTGAGGGGTTATGGCTGTGATTCTGAGTTAGATGCAGAGTAGTTTATTCTATATGCAATGAAATTCTACATGCAAAACACAGTGCTAAGGCTCAGGCTGTATTTTTAACCACATATAAACATTCCTCTTTTTATATGCAGTGGCATTAGCAGTGTATCATGTACTGTGTCAGTGAGATTAAAACCTCCTTTGTTTTTATTTTGGTTTTGTCTTCAGGAAGCAGGAA
>NW_009936899.1:14602-63564 GCF_000696875.1 Nestor notabilis
TTGCTTTAAGTAGGTTTTGATAAAAATACGTATTCCTTTGTATTGTCCTGATTGATATTATAATGCTTTTGGTGCAGTGTAGCTCGAAAGAGGCAGATTTTGCAAACACTCAGGAAATGGTAAGCATTAATTTATTGTACTGTCATCCTTATATTTTCATATCCATCACACTTCTTATTCCCTTTTTATTCAATCCACTGTTATTTAACAAGACTAAGAAAGCCTGGAATAGCAATAATGTTAGTGCTGTAACAGGAGAGATTCACTGTTTGAGTCATTTCATTTCAGCCTCTCGGCTTTGCATGCATGCGTGCCTATGTATGCTAAAAAGACTCCATAAACAGCACATTGTCAAGACAACTCTAAAGCTATAAAGGTTGTGCTCCCTTGCATTTAAATTGTTAGGCTTCTAGCAGAGTAAGGCATTGCACTGTGAGTAAATCTTGAGCTCTAATTTACACTGATCTGAAGGTAATCTACTAAAACTAAAATTCAGGCTGAACCGTCTGTGGAAGACCACTGGGCAGAAAAATGAGACAGTGAAGCAGCGTCTTTTTACACTGCTCATATTTCAGTGCAGCCACATAAACTCGACTGCATTTAGCAAGCTTTATTCCAGACCATGTACAGCTAGTCTGGTAGTATTAAGCTTTCCAAAAATTAATTTTGTCACTCATAAGACACAGGACTTTCTGCACTAGAAAGCTCAGAAAAGGCTACTGTATTTATCTAATTTCAAAACTATGAGTAAACAGAGAATTTTACAGTCTAGCAAATCTATTCAGAAGAATAATCTCCAAGTGCACTCTTTGAATGAAATACTATTTTATTTCTGAGAAAAGAGCTGTAGTGGCATTTGCAAGATGGGAGATGATATGTACTTAGCTAGTCTTCAGATTCCAAACCGTTCTACTTAAAACTGCAGGATTAATATTCATCAGAGTCAGCCCTTATTTGATAGTCCCCACAGCCACTTAGAGTTCAGTTCATAGATACGCTGAGCACTGCTGACCCCTGAAGGTTGAACTCAGTGTGCATTTTCTAGGTGGCAAACCAGGTAGCATTAATGAAGCAGGCAAAAACATGGTATTTTGTATAAGATGAAAAGAAGGACCTTTACATTGCTTTTTTTTTTTTTTTTCTTTTCCTTTGTAAATTCCTTCAAAACAAGGCTACTTCTAGGGGCTTTCTTGGAAAATGCTGCACAAGATATGTGCAAATCTTTAACTCCTATGTTTTCTCTTATATATGGAGTTTGCCTCTCCATGGCAATTGTTTATTTGTATACCAGACTCTGACTAATAATTTTTCCAAGGAAAATTGAAGCAAGCGATTTGGAGAGTTCACTTGAGTTTATTGATCAGCTGCGTCTTCTGAGCATGGTGCCAGAATGGCTGGGTGAATTTCTTCTCATTACACGTGCAGCCAAACAGCCTTGCAGCCTTGCTCTCTGGCCTTCTCATTTATGAATCTTCAAGGAAGTCAGTTAAGTTCACTTCATTTGATGCAGATCAAGTTTTTACTTAGTTCAGCACTCTGCATGAGGCACAAATGAGGCACTGCAGAGCTTAGCAGAAACATACTTCATTATCTACTTGTGTTTTTGTATTAACTTCTATTTCAGTGCAATTTAGAGAAACAAAAAGGGATTATTTTTCTAGGGAAGACATAAATTAGATTTGTGTCTATGGAAATCACGTTTGCCATTATAAAACAAAGCATGCAAACTAAGCAACCCATGTAAGATGAAAAGGCTCAGTCACTCAGGATGGTGGGATTAGAATTCAAGTGATTCTGGAAAATTAGACTGGGAAAAATACAAGGATGATCTTTAACAGGACAA
This sequence comes from Nestor notabilis, assembly GCF_000696875.1. Taxonomy (NCBI): domain Eukaryota; kingdom Metazoa; phylum Chordata; class Aves; order Psittaciformes; family Psittacidae; genus Nestor; species Nestor notabilis. The sequence goes on from NW_009936899.1 coordinate 16,446, forward strand.
GGTTGAAAGCCACACAGATGCATGGGAGTAATTAACTGTCCCAGTATAAGATAAGGGACAACAGGCAAGGGAGCAGATCTGTGAAATAAAGTCTGACCATCTAAATGCAGTGCTTAGCAACTTTCTCTTGCCAGGGCTGACTCCCTCCACCTTCTCCTCCTTCTCTCCCTGCATACTCTGTCTACTAGCACCTCTGCCTCTGCGCTCTCCTCTGTGGGGCTGAGGGACTAGGAAGGCTAGAGGGGGAGCAGTGAGGGTGATTTTGGAGGGAAGGGGCTGATCCACTGTGCTGCTGCCTGTTGCCTGTCCCTGATCCGTTCTTCCCCCTCGAACCCATAGGAATCCTGTGTAGGGTGGGAGCTCCAAAATGGACCTGACTCCAGAGCTTAGTAGTGAGTTGACTGTGCTCCACTGCTTATCCCAAGTTGAATTAAGAGTCAAAAGTGTCCTAACATGCCCGGAAAAAGTCACACCTGCTCTGGGCTATTTGCGACAGTGCAGTTAGTAAGTATGCACAGCAGGTGGCTAGTGTCTACAGACACTTCACATTCGAATGCTCACTTGTAGCTGTGCAGTTTGTTGGCTTAGTCTGGGTATCCACACAGAGAAATGTCTCCCTTGAACCTCTTTAAAAATTGTCTTTTCCTTCAAGCTTCACAGACCTAGAGCAAAAGTGGTCTTGAGCAAGCCTTGGACAGCAATTAGGCATAAGCCTCACTTAGGTGCAAATTTGTTTGAAATTCTTCCCTGCCATTGCCACTTAAAATGCTTATTTCTCAAACATTTTCTTTTTTTTTTTTTTTTTTTTAAGTTGGCTTAGAAACATCAATTTTCAGTATAGAAAGCACTGAGGTATTCCAGACTTTTTTTTCTTATGCATTATATAATTTCTTCCTCTAAGGACATAGTGTTTCACAGTAAACACTGTAGAAATACATGATTCAGAGGAAGGTAAGTAATCTTGTGTTACTTACACAGTTGCTGGAGGGGAGGTAACTCTGTCATGAGAAAGGCCCCTGGGTTACACACCTTGAAGTAGGTGATGTGAAAACTCCGCATTACCACAAATGTAAAATTTCATTCCACTGCTGCTTGCAGTGCAGTTACCTCAATGGAGGGATCTTGCGTGTAGCAAGTAAGTATTCAGTAATTACTAAAAATACTGCATCAATTATTTTGAGTTGCAGGAATGTAAATTAAGTTACGCTGTTACACATGGAAAAGATCTTTGATTGACTGAAGGCATTTTATACAATCCCCTCTTTCCTTTTGAACTGAAATTCTTCCTATGTCCTAATTCTGGAAGGGAATGTTAACAAGACTACACCCATGTTTTACTAGTACATTAGCATAGACATTTACTAAAATAACCTAAGAACTCACCCAGGAGCATGTTCCAACAATAAAGGTGAATGTTTTGAATTAAAATTCCCAACCCTGCGTCTAATTTCATTTTAATGAGACAACTAGAAAATGTTGGATTCCATTTGCTAATTAAAAACGTTAAGTTTATTGTAAAAGGCACATATTTGTTATACATTTATAACAGTGAATTGTTATTGCCTTAGTAATTGTTTCATTAATCCTAAACAAAACCCGTATTTTGGAACTCTGACTAAAATCATTATTGGAAACAAGGGCTATGAAAAAGCTAGGAACGTGTATATGTACAAACATGCATATATACAAAGATATAAGGTTAAAATATATATTTACATCTTTTTACGTATACATATGTATATATTTGTGCTTTTACCTTTCTTTTCTTTATAATTCATAACTAGGAATCATCACATGGCATTAAGAGCAAGCTTTACATATTTGGAATTGCAAACCCATTGTCCAAACAGTGGTGGATATCTCGTGCTAAACAGGAGAACATAAGAGCCTTTGTCTCAGAATAAACTTATGTGTCAAAATGTGTATCAGTGTGTTAGATAATGAGCAATTTTTGCTTGTTTGAAATGACATTTTTTGATGAAGGAACTTTGGGTTTTGATCCATCATGTGGAATTTTACAAAAAGTAGTTTTCTGCTACTTTCCCAGGCTATAGGTCATCACTCATATGATTTAAAAAAAAGAGCATTGGTCAAAAAGTGGGGTAAGACACCACAGTCAGTCTAATAAAATTTTATTACTTTCCCATGCAAAAAATATTGACCAGTCAAAGTTAGTTCAAATACCAAACTTACGATCTTTGACACTTTCCTGCTAAGCTCATAAGAAAATACCAAAAATTCAAAGCATACTAAGAAAATTAAAATGGGCAGAATAAGAACCTCACCCTGATGCTTGTACTCACATAGTCACTGAATTAAGCAACTGGCTTCCTGTATTTTACCAGATTTGTTTGTACAAGTAGCGCAGGATCAGGCTGCAGGGATTTTAAATAAATCAATAAACTCCCTTGTAAGAGTTAACATGATCACAAAAAGATTTAGCCACCAGTGTGAATTCAGATTCATAAAGACCGTAAAGAATGATTAATTCTTTGTCACCGGCTACAAAACTGAATCCAGCCTGAAAACTGCATGAGTCATTGCTGCTGTGCTTCTGTTGTAGCTTGTCACTTCTTTCATGAAATAGACATTTCATTTCTGTCTCCAAGACAAAATATTCTGCCTGAAAACCCATATAATATATCTTATGTGACAACAGTCATGATAATGGTGCATGAATACCTTCCCTGCTTTTAGATAATCCACAGAAGGAATACCAGTAAATTGCTGGGGGTAGAAAAGGAGAGGAATGACAGGGGCGGGGAGAAGGGACAGGAATGGCAGACGGATGGGAAATGTGTTGGTTAATAAAGTGGTTGAACATGGAATAGATCTGTGAAGAAGCAAGAGCATACACATGGACGCTTTATCAGTTGTTTGTCTGCTGTTCTTTCTCTGATTTCAATTTTGATTTCCTGTCTATGATAGACAGAAAAGATTTTTTATAAATACAAACCATGTGCAAAACTCATAACAATCTATATGATGAAACTTCTATTTTCTGTGGTTTTGCTCAGGGCATACCGTCCTCATAAAATTATCAGGCAGAGGCTCATCTTTTAGGATAGAAGTAATTAAATCTTTCTTAATTAGATAAATCTTTAACATTCTTTCCCAACTTTACATAAGCAGATAATTTAAGAGATTATCTATGCACGGGGTTTGGTTTGGTTTTGTTTGTTTTTTGGTTGTTTTCTTTTTTTTTTTACTCTGGAGCATCTCAGAGTAATTTCATATGGGAAGGAGGAATGCTTTCCATTTAGTGAAGGTTTCTGAGAATCCAACAAGCCTCAGTCTGCTGCTTAATTCATCTCACAAGACCTAACCCATCCTTCAGCAGAATTCGATGAAGTGGTGAACAAAAGTAGGTTTCAGGGAGAAGAGGAATCAACTACAGCTTGGCGTCAGAGCATGATACAAGTACTAGAGAGAAGGGCTGATACCGGATCACTCAGCAACAGCAACAAAACATCAGCAGCAAAGACAAGGGAGGACAATTAAGAATAGTCCAAGTTCAGAAATAAAGGTAATTGTGGGCAAGACAAGCACACACAGTGGAAGAGGAAAGTCCACAGATGGAGAGAACGCAGTGGAAGTGCCAGAACGTAATGGTCAGAGAGACAGAAGAAGCCCCAGACAAGGAAAGATTCTTGATAGCTGAAAGGAAAAATAGAAAAAGGACAGAGATGGCGTCACTGAAAATATCAAACTTAGCAAACACATTATGAAACATGAGGACTAAGCCTTCCCTCTTCACCAGGAAGATGTCCATGTGTCATTTGTTCACTAAAGTAACATGCAAGCAGTTTCAGTTGGACGGAAGAAAGGTGAATGGCAATTAAGGAAACATTTTTTAACAAGGGAGTGAAGGGAATGAGGGGTCTGTATAAACCAGAGGAATTGGACATCATGGTTAGGAAGGAAATGAGGCAAATGAATTGGAGATTTTAAACAGGCAGTGGACCTGAAATAGGAAACACTGGGTCTAAGAGAGGAGAGAGAGCAGGTTGTGCAATCGCGTAGGGGTAAAAAGCAGGACAAAAGTAGGACCAACTACATCAGCCTCTTTGGACAAAACCTCTGACTGAACTTGAGGAGTAATAGGCCTGGATTTAGGATGTGTTAAAGGTGAAAAAAGTCATCTGGGAACATGGTGAGAAATTGAGTTATGGCAAGGAAATACAAACCTTCTGGCAAGGAAGATACCAGAAACAGAAGCAGCAGGACCCAGGAAGCACACAGAAGCTCCTAGAAGCTGTCAGACTTCAACTGATAAAACAGTTGTTTTAATCAGAAAGGAAAATAGACCTTAGTGTCTGTGTTTTCCCAGCTGCAAGCATGTGTGCCTGGCAGTTTTGTTATTTGAACAGCATGGTGGAGAAGTGGACATTTGCTCTCCTCCATCCCTGACTTGTTGACAGCTCAGTTAAAGTGTGGCTCCTTTGCAGGACATTGTCATCAATCTGTCTTAACGTAATAGCAATCCTGTTGATGTCCAATTCCTGTTGAAAATGCTGCATCTTTAATCCAGTGGTGTGTTATGCACTGTTTGAAAATTCACCTAACTCATGGTAGTGGCCAAGGACATGAAAATGTAGCATTACATCTTCAAAGGATTATATGAACACAAGTGTTATTTTCAAATCCAATATCCTGTCCCAAATACTTGATTGTAGCACGACTTAGAGTCATTGTTCATTTAGGACAGCTTTAAATTTTGAAGGATTGCAGTTTCTGCTGGCAATATTTACCTGTTTTAAAATCTCCTGGGGAAGTCAGTGACCCAGAGGAAGTTCCTACTTTTCCAAAGTAAGTTAAAGATACAAAGGCAAAAACAGAAAAAGACCATCATACACAGTACCCATGTTAGCCAAAAAGAAATCATAGTTTGAAGAAGCTCAAAAGCCTTATTCAACATCAACATGGTTTCTTGCAAAATACAGCAGAAGCAAATTGGAAGATGTAAATTCCAAGCAGCATGCAACCATATTAGTAATGAGATCAAGCAACTACATAGTGTGTAAGAATAACGATAAAGGCCACAGGAATGTTGCAATTCTTGGGAAGTGTGTAATACTAGCAGAATAGTAACTTTGGGGTTTTTAATGAAATGAATGAAGGGAACACCAGTCTTGTAGCAACTGGCCATGATCTTGGCTAAGTGTGGGGATGTGTGAAGGCTCGTGATGAGTTGTCTGTCCCTTCAGTTTGCTTCCCAGTCTGCTTGCTTCCCACGCTGCTTCCCAGTCCATAAACTAAACTAGTTTTTAGAACTAACATAGGTGGATACATTAAAAAAAATTCTATATGAAAGCTAATTTTCTCCTTGTTCTTCACACTTCAGTTAGGGTCAAGCAATCTGTTAAATAAAAATACAGAGTATACTACAAGATTGTATTACAGTGCTGCAAAGAGGTATTAATTAACTCCTAGTGCTTTAGTGTGGCAAGGCTGGTCCCCCCCTGCCACTGTGGCCACAAGGGACGAGGAAATAGCCTGTTCCTCCCAGGGCCTTTTCCTGTCTTTGCTCTAGATTTTACACAAAAGCTGAAGGAGCAGCTTAACTTTAATGTATGCCAGCTGTGCTCCAGAAAAGCAGAAAGTCAGTCTGATTCAGGATTTTCTTCTGACAGACTTCCAGAGGAAGTGACTGGTGAATTGAAACATGCTAGATCTCCAACCTGCACTGAAGAACTTGTGAAAACTCGTCACTGCAGGTTTTGGTTGCAAGTTGTTTTTTAAATCAAAACAAGAACTGCATGTCTTCACAGTCTGGTGCAGAGGTGGGCTTCTAGGCTCAACTTCATGTTTTGTATTCCAGCAATACTATGTCTTCGACCATGTGTCAACATTATCTTAGAAAGCCTGCCAGCAAAATACTACTCTTGTACTGTTCTAGCCCAAGTTTGGGTTGCAGGGTCTGTTTCAAACTGTTCAGTGTGTTTTTGTCATTCTTGGCAAGCCAGGGAAAACAATGCATTGTGTTTAATTGCTTACAGAATAAATCTTTGCCTTGTTTGTTGCAACAGCTGTAGCTGCTGGAAAATACTTGCAACCCTGGATCAAATTGTAGTGCTTGTTTTAAGATTTCTGAGTCTAAATTTAGGAGGATTGTAGGCTTTTTTTTTTTCCTCTTCTTTCTTTCATTTGTTTAGTAATGTATAATGCAGCCAGAACTAGAATCTGATGATTTAAAGATGTGAGATCATTCAGCCCATTTTTCATTAAGGACAAGAATTTTCTGTATTTAAATCCACTGGTCATTCATCTAGTATAATTTTTACATATAACAAGCATAGGAGAATACTTCATGGGAGATGAAACCATAGACTAATAAACCACTGTTGGAAAGGCATTTTTTATTTGTTAATCAGTTTTAATTTTCCTTTTTTCAAGTGCCATACCATTGCCTCCAATTATATTCCTTCCTAATTTATGATAAAGAGGCCTGTTCTCTTTGTCGTGGGTGTCCATCTCCTTTAGATATTTGCAGAGTGCTCTCACACTTCTTTGCATATTGCTTAGTCAAGAAATTATGTCTGTTTTTAGCTTTTAATCTTCCCTAAAAATTCAGGCTATCTAATCCCCTCAGAGTTTTTTTATGTTCTTTTCAAAGCTCCCACAGATTTTCCCAGCTTTTTACAATGTCACTGTGGTAGTGAAAGGAGCTGAATCTGGTAGTTTAAACATCACCAGGGCTGTGTTATGGGTGGAGTGTCACCTGCCCCAGTACCCTGCTTAGGCAGGTCTGTTGGCAGTAGCCAGCTTGGCTGCCCTAACACTGAGAATGTATCTTTTAATATGTTTTACACTGTCAGCTAAGTCCATCTTTGAGCTCCCAAGTTTCCTAGGTTCCTCTTTGTGCTCAGCTTGTGATTTAGGAACACATTAGGTTGCGCTTTTCCAGGGTGAACTTTCCCATTGCTGGGTTGTGATAGTGTTTATGGGTTTTCCATGTTCCCAGTGAAGATGCTTGTGCCTGCTGTTGCATTGCCTGCAGGTTTGGATGCAGCATCATGTCCTCGGGGAGAGTGCTGGCCTCACAGCTGCAGCTCCAGGCCAGGCTCCACCACTGCTTGCCCTGATGCCTTCTCACAGCCTCAGGTTTTCACACCTCAAAGACAAGCACAATGAGCGTTTGTAAAATGCCACAATACTAACGTCTGAAAGACACTACAGAGGCACGCTGTGCTGCTCCTGCTTGTAGTCTGGGACACTGTGCCAGCAGGGTGGGCTTCATTGCCAAACTGAGATTGATGAACAAAGCCATTTGTCTGCTTTGCTCTTTTATTTGGCTGCTTGCTTTTTCTCTGCCTGACGGAATTACCTGAGGTCCTCTCTAGTTTGAGAAATTGTATGATTAAAAATGGAGAACCTGAATCCCAGATTCCAAACCAGGAAGACTGAAACAGGAAAATTGGCTTCAGACCACACCAATCACTTGCAACTGGTTTTGTGGATGGGAGAAGAGTTGTAGCTATTCTTATCCCTCCTCGACTTCATGAACTGCATAGTAACTAGAGACATCTTGGGATGTCTACACTTCCTTTTAACAGTTCTTAGTCTTATTCTGACTCTGCGGTTTCAGGCACAGATCATCACAGAAGGTCCTTCCTCCATGCTGGAGAAGCTGGTGTGCTTGCAGCCTAGCATTGTTCTTTGCTCAGCACATTGTGTCTAGCTTTAATCAACATGCTATAGACTACCTTTCCAAAGGCAGTCATGACACTGTATGAATCTGATTTTTATTTTTTATGCATACACCTTTATTAAATTTACAACCTTCTGTTTTGCTCTGAGCACTCGGTAAAGTCCATGCATGTCTTCATAATAACACAGATGACAGATATGTCACAGGGTATTTCTGGTTTTCCCTTACACATGCATATTCACACACACATCTGTTACTAGTTGCAGGGTTCCTGTCACTTTAGACTTGATAAGATAAATCTTACTAGAAAATTCTTGGCTAAATGGTACATAAAATAAGGCACTGCCTGGTGCTGAGCTTTGTGCTACTGAACTGAACACCTCCTCAAACTCAGTGCCTGGGTTGTTACAACCACCTCTCTGTTTTTCATACCACAGATTTCTCTCCATGCTGAACTGATTTTGAACATACATGCCATGCCAAAAAAAACCCCAAATAAACAAACCCCCAAAAAACCAAAAAAGCCCCAAAATTAACACATTTTCTGTCTCTTGAAACACCAAGAAAAATGTAGTTCTGTTTTCCTCGGTTGTCAGTTTGATAACCAGTCCATGCTTAATTAAAGAAGGTCTGAGCCTGTAAATACAGAGGCTCAGATTTTGCAACTCATCTGCAGCACTGGAAGCTAAAAGTAATGTTTAGATATGTGGAATTTGTGTATCTTCTTGTCAGACCATTTTAAGGAGAATCAAATAACATCCAATTTTTCTGTGGCCCTTGACAACAGGGGTTTGTTAGTTTTCTTCCATTCTAATACTTTTTTTGGGGGGAAAATATTTTAAAGGTACAAATTGATGTTTTATGGCAGACAACACTTGTTTTCTAGGTCCCCTTCTTTTCTTAAGCTGCAGAAGCCTTTTTTAGTGTGTGAATAATAACTTCTGATGGTGGCAGCTATAAACATGCTTCCTTTTAATCAATATTTAGGTCCTGATGTATTTCTTAGATGATGTGTGGTAAAAAATACTCTGTAATGAAAGCTTTCCTTGGATTGCAGGAATCAGGCACTGTGTTGTCTCATTGCATGTTCTTGATTCTAGCATTGTTGCTGTCCAACCATCAGTCATATAAAGAAGCATAAATACAAGCTCTTGCAAGACCCTCTAATAAAGAAGTATGTGTATCCCAAATTGTTAGCAAAGACTATTGAACAGGCTGGATGTGAGCCAAGGCATAGGCACAAGGTTGTTTGCACTGTCAGATTTCTAGCACCTCTGATTTGGGGACAACACAGCTCTCGGGCTGTTTCCAATATGCAGCTTATTGTGTCCACTCTGTTTTGCAGAGCAATAGTTATGTCCTAAGACATGAGTCATACAATATCTAATCAATCTCTACCCCAAAAATTCTTACACATGGAGGTCAGTCTTTAATTTTCTTTAATTTTCTCATCAATGCTTGACAGCACAGTGAGTGACAGAATTAATGGCGTCTCTTAGCCCTGGCTTTCAATGTTTGCAGGCTTACAAGCAATTTGAAAAGAGAATATTATCTTGGGGTGGGGGGAAAGACAAATGCCTTTGGGCCATGAAAATTTATCTCACACCAAGATCCGTCCAATAAGCTTGAAACAAAAAAAAATCCTTGGAAGAGGACAGGTAGTCTGACTTTTGTTGCATGCTGAAGAAGCTGCTTGTGATGGAAATAGGCTGCTGAAAATTTTGCTTTCTCTAGAAGTGAACAGGAATTTGGAATACTGTTTAGATACGAATACCTAAACCAAACAGAAAAAAATTGCTATTTTACAGAGGAGGTGAAACTTTGGCACCCTACTGGAAATGACATTCTTATTTCAAAATGAACATTGTACTACATGTTCATATTAGCTCTGAGCTGCCTATCTTCTAGGCAGGCATGATCAACACAAGGTCTTATGTGTTCATCTTATGCTCATGGTTAGCAAAGAGCCTGGATATATCAGTCATATTCAGGCCTTCCACCCCTTTTTTGCATACACATGAGTTTATACAGAAAAAATTGGTACTATTGAGCTCTGAATTTCTGGTGGTGTGGTACTCCCTTGGAATAGGGAAGAGCATCTCCTGCATCCTCGGGGAGCTTTACTGTGTGCAGGCATAAGTCACCATGCATCACATGCCACCATGTCACATCACATGTTGGTTTCATGTTTTTTTTCTTTGCTCAGCCCAGGCTCTTGGCACAAGTTCGTTTCTGAGTCCATGTATGACATCAAATAGAGCTTATGGCTTGTGTCTTTTTCTCCGTTTGCATGCTTCTAAATAAGAGTTTATTTTTGTTTTCTGACTCTGCTTCTGACCTCTGGTAGTCCCAGAATATTTATTTGTATTAAATGGTGTTTACAACTTCTTTTTTTAATTTTTTCCAACTTTCTTTCTTTATTATTTTTTTCCCCAGCTTCAACTATGTGAAATTTTCCAAGTCATTAGTATAAAACTGAAATAACCTGTTCCTCTTGATTTTCATGGCTTGAAAAATATTTAGCCTATTAAAATTCTACAGCAATCCTTAGTCTATTTGGTTATGCTTGTATTTAGTTAGAATTTAAATGAAATGTGTCAAACACTAATTCTGACCCAGTCTCAGGATCTTCCAGATTCTGAGATCATGGTCTCAGTTTAATGTTTAGAAGGATTTCCCAGGCTGGCTTTTGGTAAGCTGATCCCCAAACTAATAATATGGTTTAGTCAGATTGTTTAAAAAATTATGACAAATGTAAGGTGTTTTCTTCTTACCTAGTGTTCATTCACTGTGTTACTTATAACTAATATTTGTAAGAATATGCATAAGAGAAATGAGAAGTGTGACTGTTATGAAGGTACTTCTATTTAGCTTTAACAGTGTCAATGGCGTTTTTAGGAATAGGCTGAAAGTCTAGTCTGGATAGTTTTCATTTCCTTACTCTAGCTGTTTGACGAAACCCAAGTTAAACCCATGTTGTTTACAATAAATCTTGATAGAAATGAGCCACAGGGTAGCATACCGCTGTTGGAGTCCAGATCCACAAGGCAACTTCAGTGCGTTTATGCCAGTGCCCACAGCATGGGCAACAAATGGGAGGAGCTGGAAGTCACTGTGCAGCAGGGAAATCATAACATACTTGCCATCACAGAAATGTGGTGGAATGATTTGCATGATTGGAGTGCTGCAATGGGTGGCTACAGACTCTTCAGAAGGGATATGCAAGGAAAAAGAGGTGGTGGGGTTGTGTTGTATGTCAGGCATCAACTGCCTCCAACTCAATGTTGTGAGTGAGAAGGATGAAAGTTTGTGAGTGAAGATCAGAGGGAAGGCCAACCAAGCTGATATCCTGGTAAGAGCCTGTTACAGGTCACCTAGCCAGGATGAAGCTACAGGTCTGTTGAAGGATAAGAAGCCTCTGCAGGGGGATCTGGACAGGCTGGACCAATTGGCTGTGGCCAGTGGTATGAGGTTCAATAAGGCAAAGTGCTGCGTCCTGCACTTGGGGCACAACAACCCCATGCAATGGTACAGCCTTTGGGCAGAGTGGCTGGAAAGCTGCTCAGCAGACAAGGACCTGGGAGTACTAATTGGTGGCCGCTGAACATGACCCAGCTTGTGCTCAGGCAGCCAAGAAGTCCAATGGCATTCTGGCCTGTATCAGCACTAGTGTGTCCAACAGGGCCAGGGATGTGATCATCCCCCTGTACTGGGCACTGGTGAGGCTGCATCTCAAATCCTGTGTTCAGTTCTGAGTCCCTCACTACAAGAAAGACATTGAGGTGCTGGAGCAAGTGCAGAAAAGGGCAACAAAGCTGGTGAAGGGTCTGGAGAACAAGTCTTATGAGGAGCAGCTGAGGGAACTGGGGTTGTTTAGTCTGGAGAAGTGAAACTCAGGGGGGACTTTATAGCTCTCTAGAAGGTTGTAGTGACATGGGGTTGGTCTCTTCTGCCAAGTAACAAGCAGTAGGACAGGAGGGAATAGCCTCAAGCTGCGCCAGGGGAGATTTAGACTGGATATTAGGAAAAATTTCTTCACTGGGAGGGTAGTCAGGTAGGCCCTCAGTGATATGGTTTAGTGGTGGTCCTGGGGACACAGTCATCTTAAAGGTACTTTCCAAACTAGTTGATTCTATTATTCTGATTCTGTGATTCTAAATCAGCTGGTTTTGATCTTATAAAAAACCTGGAGAAGCTAAGAGAAAATGGTCCTTGTATTCTTCAGAGATTATGTATTTTTACTATTTTTGTGATTATTGTTATCATCTTAGAAAGTTTGTATATCAGTCCTTTTTTGTTGTCCTACGAAAAGCAATGCCTTCCAGTCAAAGCAGGAGGGTGAACAAATTGTTTTGATTTGCATTATCTGTGAAACATAACACATGCTCCTGCTGCATGCTTACTGCAGAATGAAACAGCATCCTCTGGGAGAGAGCTCAAAACCAAATGGATCCTTCACAAAAAAATCAATAGGCTGGAATTGCTGCTAGGACAGCTAATGTCCCCTTACCAGTACCTTTTTACATTGTGTCCTCAGCTTTGCAATTAAATTTGCTTAGCTCCATTAGAGTTTTTCATTATTATTATTATTCCTCCCATGTTTCTCCCAAATCACATCTGAAAATGTGAGCGTGCATGTCAGAGCACTTAACTGATCCTCCTAGTAGAACCATAGAAGAGTTGGAATATTAAATGAAATTAGGCTCTATTTGCAAATGATTATTTCCACTGATTATAGAGCATGCTTAAATCTGTAAAAAATAGGTAGAAACCCAAGTGGAAAGAAGACTGAAAATTAATAGGTAGCTCCTACGAGGTTTTCTTTCATTAATATTTTTCCTTATACCCATAGTACTGGGTCCTCTCAGTGCATTCCCATTTGGTGTGAGTCACACCAAGAAGGAGGACCTGAAATAACCAGCTGTCACTGCCTTCTGTTAACTCTGAAAGACTTTTTTGTCCATCTGGACACTGCCAGGCAAGTGAAGTGTCAGCTTTTTCAGTTCTGCTCAGGGCAGATTTGCCTATTACTAGAGAGGCTGCTTCTAAAAACCTGTCAGTCAGCATGGCAGAAGTCCACCCAAGCTCTCAAGGGCACTGGACTCTGACCTCAGAGAGAGTTTTTCACTCCTGGGGTCACTCTTCCCAAGCTTTTTTCCACCTGGCAGCACCCCAACACCATGTGCAGTGTCACAATGACCAGGACCCCTGTTGACGTCCACTTCCCACTGCCCTGGCAGAGCCGGGGCATCACAGGGGGATCATAGCAAGCCCTGTGAAATAGGCCAATACTGTGGCCCAAGTATGCTTAGACACAAAGTGAGAAAGTACCCCAGTTGCCTTCAGCATCTTCCACTGTTACTGCCAAGAGATGGGCACCACAGGTCGTAAGGCACAAAGAGTCACTGCTGAAAGCAAGTCTCCCATTCTATACAATAGTAATATAAAGGCAGCAGGGAGCAGCCAGATTCTTATCTTAACAGATCTGGCTTGCACTTCTGGATAGCGATAAGGTGAGCTACAGCTCACATGGAAACTATGAATGCATTGACATCAATAGCAGGAGAACGTCCAGGGCAACAGCACACTCATTAGTCTGACCTAGAAAGCTATAGGGCACTTGTCAGCAGAGAAGGTGGTTAAAGATACAGAAAACTAGAAAAAATTCCAGGTCTCTTTATCAAAGGAGCTCATGCCAAACTGGAGAATAGTCTGGAGAGGAAGGAAATGCTGTATAGCAAATCTAATTGGACTTCAGGGGAGCATCTCACCTGGTGTCACACAGGTAACAATCACTCATGCAGAAGGAGATAGCAATTAATAAAAGAGCCACGAGGCAGTCAAAGGAGACACAGTATGCTCTAATGCAAAAGGGAGTATCCAGCCAGAGAGAGCTCACTAATGGGAGTTTTTAAAGAGTTGGTCTTATGATCGGTTTTATTTTCGGGACAGTTTAGGGACCAGAACACAACCTTTCTTAGTAGCATTTTAGTGGCTTTTGCAGCACACATGGAGCTGAATTGCATTACTCATGAATGGGAAAATCATAGTGTCAGATAGGAGGACTGAATGACCTTGAGCACTGGAGAATTGATTTGCAGTGAAATGCAACAGCCTAGAAAGATCAAAGGGGTCACTCATGTAGGGATTAACAACAAAAACATTTTCTGTTAAATGGCATCTCATTGGTTCACCAAAAGGGGAGAAAATTTCTGGATGTACTAGGCATAGGATCAATGAGGAAGTATTTGCATCTTTTCTTGAATAATTTGTACAATTTCAGTTCCCATAGCATGGAACAACTAGATCTTTCTTGGACTGTGTTCAGGGAACAGGTAGAGGACAGAGAGGGGAAAAGAGGACATTTCTTACTGAGGGCCAAGACAGCTTGGCTTCTTAGTCTAATAGAGCGGATGCTGAGAGAAGATGTAACATCTCTTCAGAAGTACTGCAGGAAGCAAACTTGGGAGAGGAAGAAAAGGACAAAGCTGGCACTTACATAAGTGCAATAAAGATATATTTAGCTTGGAAACAGCCAACCAGTGTGAGGGGTTTTGAAATGATGACCTGGAAGAGCCTTTCAAGTTTTGTGTCCCAGTGTTTAATTGCAGAAGCAAAATTTGCCAATCATGTAAAAATGGCAAAGGAGGGATAACAGAGTATTTACAATGAATGTCAGTTGACTTATATTTTGTTTACAATTGCTTAACTTCAGTATGCACCAGAGTAGCTATTAGCAAAGAGAATCCCTTGTACATGTAAGGAGAGGTTTCTGTGATGAATAGAAACATTAAAGGTAATGCACAGTTTGCACTGCATAGCAGTGAAGTCCTGTGCACTTTCTTGTGGGTATGTGCATCAAAAAGGTGTTCATTGGCAGTGTAGTGTTAGATGACATATGAGTTTTCAAAGGCACAGCTATCATTTCTTTTGAGCAAGTAATATCTGACCTTTCAGAGAGATCATTTAAATGTCAATGTATTGGGGACTCTTAATATGCACCCAGTAATGCCTAATTCCAAAACTAGGTGAAGGATGAAGACAAGTATTGGCCAAACATAATTTATTAAGTATATTTTTCTGCTTCAGTTTTACTTCAAATTTTCATAAATAAATGTATCAAACTGCAGTTAACCTAAATCATGATTACAGCCTTAAACTTTTGAAATTTTAAGTATCTTGTTCTTCCCACTCAGTTATAGCTAGTAAATGTGTTAGAACAAATCAAAGAGTTATTTTATATGTCATTTTGCACTAGCATTAACTTAGTCATAACCAATAAGCTTGTAGCTTCTGATATGTAGTGGCAACTGGGCTTCAGAAGCTCAATTTATGTCTTTTTTTAAAGGGCAAGAATCATACTATCACATTAGGGATCAGATACTTTGGTGGCTGTCTGATCTGACTTTTTGTTAATGATTTTAAAATAGTGGTGTCATGGATGGCCTGCCTTTATGGAACTACACCGAAAAAGAGGAAAGACAATTCAATATGGTTAATGTTATTTTTTAATTTCTTATCTGTTCCAGTAACAGTTGCCATCAGTGGTAAAATGTGCTTGTACTTCCAGTTTGAAAATTAACTGCTTTCGGAGTACAACCACCTGATTTTGTTAAATGCTTTGCACTGCTAGATAAAAGAGCTTGTTGACATTGTAACAGCCTCTTGTAGCTAACTACAGATTATTATCAGGAGAAACAAGGTTAAGTTACCTCTAACCTTCCTGAAAGACCCTCGCCTCCATTTAGTGATGCAATGATTGCAAGGCACGATTTTCAGATAATGAAAAATCATTGTTGCATGCTTTCCAAATTCAGCATCTTATATTTTAAAGCCTGGTCACCAGAAATGAACAAAGCAGTTACTTACCCATTAACATAGGTAAGATAAATGCAGCCTCTGACTTCCTAGTGAGTAGCCTGCTGTAGGAAAATAGGTATCTTTCAGCATCCTTAGGAGAAGTAGTGATAAATGTCATTCTGATATGAATATGAAAACTAGCAACATGATGAACTGAAAGCAACATAAAAGAAAAAGGCATTTTAAGGCATACATCTCTGTGCTTTCAGTTATCTTTAAGAATAGAAATTGGAGTGTACTAAAATGCTGCGTAGGAAATTATAATTAATCAGTGGAAGTGTACAAACTTGAGTATTTATCACAACAATTTTTTAAATGGAACTATGACTTTTCTTTTGTCTCTTACTTACCTAACACTGTTGCTGTTACACACTGTTTTCCGAGTTTGGGGTTTATTTGCTTGAAATGCCTGTTGCTTTATGTATAAAATGTAATCTCTATAAATTCAGTGATCAGAGAAAATATTGGTAATTTTTCTGTAGTTTGTTTCTGTTTTCCTCTTTCTCATCTTTACTTGCCCCAAGAACATGCCTGTATTTTCACCCTCCCCCCCCTTACTTCCCTTCCGCTCCCACGACCAGGTCACAGTAGAGAAGGTTACTCCTTCAGGAGAGGACCTTACTAAACTAGTAGGCCTTAAACGTGAGTCTACGATGCTGTCTGGACTCTTCTTTACCACAACACTTTTGTGAACCTTTCCCACTCCCTGAAGCAGAGAGCATCACCTCAGCTTTTATTATCCATAGTTTATGGTTGTTTTGGCAGATAAACAATCTTTTACCAAACCTAATCTAATCACCCAGAGACTTGCAGATTAAAGGAAAGAATTTTTAGAGGATCTTACAGAGATATGGGTCTGCTTCTTTTCACTGGAGAGAACTGCTGGTGTGTTGTGCCCATGCTGTGATGGTTATTGCATCTCTCAGGCATCATGCCTCATAGATGTCAAGCACCAAGGTGACTAAAGACTGGCCTACAGTGGTAAAGTATGTAAGAAGTGAAGAAACACAGGAATGTTAGAAAGTGCTTCTTGCTTCTAATTTGAGGACCAAGCAGTAATTCAGCATGGCTTGGTGGACTCACATGTTTTGCTGTGTTTGTGATGCAGAAAAATGAGTAATGGACAACATGCTTTTCAAACTGATGAGTTTCCCAACCTCATCCCTAGTGTCTCTCTGGCGCCTCCTTGTTCCTACTGCTACCAAACCCAATGGCTTGACCCTGACAGAGCCTGTGCTGATACAGGTCATGGACCCCCAGGCTGCAAACCATCTTTCGCAGCAACTAGTGCTATCTGACTCTGCAGTCTCATATATCCTTGACAGCAGTGATTTTGGCTCATGATCTCCATTTGTAAAAGCCCTAGGTGAAACAAAGAGTATTCCCCTTGACTCCTTATCACTTATTAGAGATCAGTGGTGGGAGACAGGCTATAGACAAAGTCTGCAAAGGAGACAGTAGCTTATCTTTGTCTCAAACAGAGCCAAGAACAATATATCAATATCCATGCATATTTAACTCTAAGGACTGACTCAGGATTTGTCTTTCTGAGGTGTAATTTTGGAAGTTGAGGTATGGAAGTAATTTTTCTACAATAAAAGTAGCTGCTGTCAGAAGGTAATTGGTAGCCCTCTTGTTTTGCCTGTATTTTTGCTGCTTGTAGGACAGGTTGCTGAAGCCTCATTTAATGTTGTTATGTTACCATGACACATATACGAATATAGAAGCACTGTTGTCAGGGTGATGTAGCCAAATTATTACTACCCTGTTTTTCCAGTACTTGTTTAAAAAGATCTAATTTTTGTTAATTAGATATTATAATATCTAATATAATATACCATTTTAAATATTGAAGAAAATAGTCAAGTGATCATATGCAAATTCACATAAACAAGGTAGTATGAATTGAATACATAGCACTGAAAATAGATTTGTCCTTCAGGTTCTGCTAGGGACAATGCTGAGAAAGGAGGAGAGAGTTTTGTAATGATGAGAATCACTTTGGTATTATTACTTGAAATAGCTGCAAGCCGAAGCCATAAATAATAATAATCTTCAAACTGGAGAGGTTGAAAGCTTCGAGAAGCCAAGAATGACTACAGCTGCCTTGAGTGATGGTGGAACAAAGCCATATAGTTGTGAATAGTTTATGCAGATGAAATAAAATCATAGAGTCAAAATGTGCAGTCATCAGGTTTTAGATCCAAGAAGCAGGTGGTACATGTCTATCTCAGGATTTTGGAGGGGTTCCCTGGCATCAACCATCTCAAAGAATCATACGCTAAAGCAACAGTTTTGACATCTACAATTAGATAACACAAGGGCACCATCACTTCAAACACAGAATTATTCCTTGTCTGTGGTCTTCTCCAGACATTCAATGAAGCAGATTGTTCCTGTTTTAAAATAATGCTTCAGAACAAAATGCCACTTTTCCTGGAAGTGCTAAATGGAAGCTAATGACAGAGAGGAAATGATTTCCAAGTTTTACAAGTGGCAACCATTACCAAGGATTCATGAGCTTTTCAAATCCATTTTTATTTACTTTAAGTCATGGATTGTCAAGAACTGGGCAACAAAATGTGTAAAGAATGTGGCCAAGGTAGTCCACGGTTCCTGAATTATTTATGACCTGGTCATAGCATTTGCAGATCTCTTTACTGTTTGGGTTTTTTTTTAAAATCTGCATTAAAAATTTCACCAATAATATTTTGCTTCTGTATTCCTAGAATAAAATTACCACTTTAATTATAAATGCGTTAATAGCCCTGCAGTTTCAGTGGTAACTTCGTGACATTGCAGTGTGATGGGATTTCTTAAATTCTACTGATTTTCTTTTGGGCCTCAGTACCTCCCTTAGCCCTGTTCTGCAGGGCTTCTATTTCTATTACTTCTAACACCTCAAATTTGAGAGAAAGGAACATTTTAAGAAGAAGAAACATCAGCAATATTGAATAAACAATGACTTTTGAGATATTTGAATATTTTTCTATAGGAAATGAAAAAAATTAAAATACCATGTATATTGAGCCTGTATCTGAAAGTGACTCTGTTTCTTCTTGGCTAAAGGAGAATTTTACTGATAAACTAACAGTTTATATGATCAATTTTCTCTTTTCCACTCCTAAGAAATAATTGAAATACATACATATATTTATGGTCCAATGCAGCATTGAGTCTAGAGAACATCAGCAGAGCAGCTGCCTTTCCATTTTCCCCTTCAGTTACCATCTTAAAAAATGCATAGCAGATACTAAGTCAGTGTAAAATGGTATGCTCAGGCACTGATTCATCTTCTTTAAGTGCTTTCACTATAAATTCTGTTATTAGAAATTAAAATCTTGGTATGCTGTCACTTCAGTCCACGTTCATTACCTGCATGCCGATCATTAGCTATTCACTGCATGTGTGTGTTTAATAACCATTCTGTAATGCTGCCTTTTTGTTCATTTTTAATGGTTTAATTATTCTATTTGGAAATGAGTAAAAGTGCCAAAAGGTTAAAGAAATGGCTACTTCATTATTTAAGTAATGATTGCTCATCACTGGTCAGACAAGTGGGTTCGGATTCAGGTGACCACATGTCAATATCTACAGTTTTAACAACTGTATCTAAGCTAGTTCTCCCAGTCTCCCTTTATAGACAATGGAGAGAAAAAAAACATTTTTAGAATGCAATGTCATCCCAAATTAAGCTTCTAAGATAGGTGATTTGCACCTTGGAAATGCTAGTTTCAGTTGGCTGTAAATGGAAACAAGTGTGACTAGCTTAGATGTTTTCTGTGTAGATTTCCAAAGGCAGATGAGATGAATCCCATCCCTGTGCTCCAATTAATCATTAATGCCCACAGGTTTTGTGTGATGACACTTCCAATGTGAAAGTGCTGTGGCTGTGTTTTTTGATGTAAAGGACATAGTGCTATTCAGTGCTCTGCACAGATGAGCGAGTTCTGTTCAGCACAACCACCAAAGGCAGTACACTGATGTTAGGACTACATTTCAAATGGATTAGATTGTCCTGCTGTTCACCTTGGCTAAGTAGTGCCAGAGTATTATCACATCCACATTCTTTCCAGAATGGATCAGTTTGAGGAACAGCATTAATACTTTGTATGTAGCCATAGAGAGGTGGTGTTTAGTATTTCTGATGGAAAAGTAATGGTCTTGACCAAATTAGGTCTTGCTATGCAAAGGAACATATAATATATTACAAATAATAATAATAATACCTATTTTTGCCTCAGCAAGCTCACAAGGAGCTAGTTTATAAACAATGAAAAGAGAGTAGCCTGAATGGAAGCTGTATTATTTAGGAATGGCACATAGCAAGGGCCTCATGCATTAAAGAGGGTTGGAAAAGGTGACAGATTATATTGAATGCTGAGAGACATTTTAGGTTCTGCAGTTAATTTAGGACGTTGCCTTAATGGTGATTTTTCCTGTGGGTTTTTCCCCTTAGGATGATTTCCAGCATGCAGCTTCAGAAACCAACTGGGAGTCAGTCACAAGCTCTGTCTCAGTAAGTAATTTGTTACTATTTTGCCCATGGATGGGGTGATAGGAATCCAACTCACTAAATGGCACCTATACAGAGGAACCATATATTCACCTTTGACAGAGGAGAGATGAAATAAGTGTTTATCCAACTTAACCAGTGTGTTTTGAAGGAGAAAAGACTGAGGATATTCCATCAGCTGTTGTAACCACATTAGATAGCCACTGGGAAATATTTCTTGCTTTCAAGCTCATGCTGCCAAGATGAAAATACAAGATACAAACTCCGTATAATTTTCAGTTGTAAAATGTCTTAAACTAAATAGAAGACTATACTAAAACAGGCTGTCACGAAAATTATTCTAGCTTTTCATTGTCAATAATGAGCAACTTGATAGAGTTGAAAATGCCCCTGCTTATTGCAAGGGGGTTGGACTACATGGCCTTTGAAAGTCCCTTCCAACCCAAACTCTCTATGATTCTATGATTTTTTTAAGTGTTTGTAATGAAGTCAGTGTGGCATCAGAATTCATAATATGGTCAGTTCTTTCCTATGTGCTCTGCTGGCTGGTCAGCACTATGTCACAGCTCTTGTAAGAGCCTCTTAAAACAAGAGATGAGGGTAAGTAAGTGCTCAAAGCAGACTTGAGACCAATGTTTGGAGCTTTCATAGAGGAGGGTTTAGTGGTAGTGCCTTTGTTACAGTAGCTGCCAGGAGTTGCCACTGGAGGAGCAGTAAATAAAATACTGGCAAATTCTACTGATTAGTGTGCAAGCCAGGCAGCAAGTAGAAAGAAGATTCTGTATTGCCAAAATTAGAAGAGTTTAATCCAATCTCACTTGTATTTACCCTTGAGCTTGCAAATAACACTTGCACTTCGTGATGCAATGCATTTATAGACTTGAACTGTGTTGAAAGTCCTAAGTAGTAATATTAGCAGGGTTGAGATCTACTGGATGTTTCAAGCAGGAGATGTCAAAACACTGTGTTACTGAGAAACAAGAACTCATTTTTCATTCTAATATTGGGCTGGAAAAAAAATAATCTAGAATATTTTGTTTAAAAATATGGTAGGCTGATATTTGAAAATGTAAGCCTAGGGCTCCCTCATCAGGTAACTATGAAAATGAGATCAAATATATGGTGCACGCCATGTTAGTTACCAACCTTTAACACCGTAAGACGCAAAACACACCAGATAGATATGATATTTTCATATCTATATAGAAGTCCATTTATCTTTCACATCTGTTTGTTACTGAAAAGTTGTTAATGTGTTACAGATAGGGTAGTTCAGTACAAATATTACAGATAACATGCTGATGCCCAAGGCCACTTGGAAACCTACAGCTAAACCAGAAGCAGAACCGCAGTTTCGTTGGTTTTCCCATGCTGTCCCCTACCTAATAAAACATATCTTCTTCCACTGCACATCCATGGCACCCGCTATCCTTTTCTTATCCTCAGGTACAATAAGTTAGAGAGGTTGAGCACAATGAAAAAAAGTCTGAGGACATCCAAATTCTTCAGGACAGAAAAGTTCAGGAATTCTGCTGTGGTCCTGAGGAGCAGAAGGACAAACTCAGACCTGCCAACAAGTTGACATACTGTTGTGCTGATACTCAGTTTGCATGGCAGTTTTGCTCCTCAAACCCACAGGGAACCCAAAGACTCATTTTAGTGTCTGGGTACATTAGAACTCTCGGAATGAGAGGGAGCAAATTATTTCTTGTCAGCAGTCATATCACAGAGTCATATTTGTAGGGGGGTTTTCTTTTGGTTTTTTTTTTTTTTGGTTGGTTGGTTGGGTTTGGGGTTTTTTTCCCTCAGAAAGCTAAAACTAATAGTTTTGACCATAACCCAGCATGGCAAAGTCAGAAAAAAAAAAAAGGAAATAAAATTTACTCCTTATTAGGAGTAAATTTCCATTGCCTGTGAAGTAATGTTATGACCAACAAAGAGCTGTGATGCACATTGCACTGCCTGTCAACCTCACATTAGAGATAGAAAATAGAAAAGAATGGGGGAGGAGAAATCAAGAGTAAGAGCACTGGGAAAAAAAAAAAAAAAAAGATACCTTTGTTTCCCATGAAATTGAAAATACTTTCAGCACTTCTAAGAAATGTAGACGTACATAATGTGGAAAATCTTTACTCTTCACTGTTCTTCACTGCTTCTTGCATTTCACTCCTCCTCTTGCCTTGTTTCTGGATGTGATCTTGGAAGCCAGGTTATGGTGAGCACAAGCTTTTCTAAAGCTAGTGCTCGTTCTTGGCAGGACAGAAGAGAGGCAGTTGTCTTGGCAGCCTTGAAGTTGCTTTTAGGCCTGTCACATGGCATCACTGCTGGTAGGTTATCTGAGCTGTTGAAATAATTTCTCTTGACTAGACTGTCATAGAGAAGAAGCTAAGCTTTCTTCTGTGTGTGAATGAGGTAGCATGAATCTCTTGCGTAGGAGCTTTTATATGAAAAGAAAATGGGGAATTCCTGACCCTGCAAATTTACAGCCTGACCTGCAGTTCTATAATTTAGTGCATAGTTGAAGACATGGAAAAAAAACTCTTGCATCATCTCAGCCACACACCTATGGCCTGATTTTTATGCTGCTGTGTCTTGAGCATCCTTGCACCATCTCACTCTTTTTTTAAAGGCAGTCAGGGCCTGACATTTCCCTATTGGGCTGCAGTCACAGATGAACCATGAGCTCCACAGAGCTCTCCTCAGTAAGCAATAACATTTGGGTCCATTTTTCTTTTGTAACCTCAAAGAGTGCATTAGCACAGCACAGTGTCTCCTGCAGCATTGTTTTAGATAACAACGCTGTGTTCACTTGGCCGGTATGAGCTTTTCAACTCTTTGAGCTCCTGTGTCTCTGGCAGTCTCTACTCCAAGCCACTTGGAAGTCTGGAGAGATGCTTCGAGGTATGTCTTCCCTTTTAGTGGGTCATGAATTTTTACAGCCATCTGCACTGTCTTATTTAGCACTATATTGTAGAGGCATTTCAGTCACAAGTGGGCCCTCTGAAACTTCTTGTGCTGTTGGTGATAAGCCGTAAAGCACACCTATGCTTTATTGACCGCTTGATTGTAATGTTTTCTATTTCTTCTCTTCCTTTTTTAAATAATTTGAACTGTCCATGCTTTCAGCAAACATACGCAGTAAAATATCAAGGGTCATTACTTTTGTGATATAACTTACCATTAAAGACAACTGGTTTATTTTAAAAGACATATATGCTTTAAAACTATTCTAGTAAGCTTTGAAGGATACAATCTTGAAAAAAGTAAGTAACTTTACTCAAATGAGTTGACATTTCATTACTACCCAGCTGAGTGAAGTTGATCATAAAGATCAATATTTAACATATTGCATTTACTTGGGAAAAAAATATTTTGGGGGGCAATAATCTTAAATGTCATGTTTCTGCTACTTTACTTCAAAGATGGTTTTTAGTAAGTGGGTTTCTAGGGTTTTTTCCCCCAATGTTTTTACTCACAAGACCAAAATTCAAACAAGTTTTGCTCTTTTTTATGTTTCTTCTTGGACAAAATCATGTATTTTGGTTGTGGTCCTTCAGCAAGTAACAGATCTGCATTAATAGTTTATCTTGCACGTATTTTACACATACTATTAGGCTTTGTGCTTGGACAAGGGATAAAGTGATATCAGGGTAGTGAATATTGTGATTCTAACTAATGATTATCAAAAACGTTCGAAGTCCTCTCCAGTAAAATGAAAGTGCTGCAGTCTTTCTGGCAAATTCAAGTTGTGCCACTAGTTCAGTGGGAACCAAATATACTCAGAAAATGGCCCTTCTTGGTGGGAAATAATATTCCATTTGGTATTATGTTATAATTGTAAGGATACCACTATGGTGGCATTCACAATATTCATTGTTACACCACTGAGATCCAAACATCACACTTCTCATTTGCTTAGTAACTTGTATCTTTGGTAATAATGTGGGAGGATTGATGTTCATCAGCGTTTCATAATACATTTAATTCTTGGGAGTAAAGGGCCATCTTTTCAAGTCTTTAACCAAGCCAAATTTGTTATCCAAACTGACCAAGGAAAGAAGGGAGGTCTAGTGGACTTGTTGCCATTGTCTTTCTCTGCTGTGGTTTCACATCTGCCTGTTATGGATTTCCTAACAGAGCTGGCAGAGCCATGAGGACTCCACTTCAGCACTACAAGGCATCTCTGTTCTTTGGTCATGGCCATCACAGTGGTTTCAAAAGATATTTCCATTACATCTTTGTGTATGTGCTAACTATCATCTCCTTTGAGGAGTGGGTGTGCATGTTGACAGACCAGCAGTGGCAGTGCTTCCACCCTCTGCATCTCCTCTGGGATTTGTTTGGACAAGAAAGACACCGCCTTGGTGTCTTTTCCCCTTACAAAAAGAAAACATAGATATAACACAGCCTAGCCCACCTAAGGACTTCAAAAGATGGCCCAAAGTAGCTGTTTCAGTGAATAACAGGTTTCTCAGTAACTGTTTTGAATTGTTATAAGTGGTGCTATGATTTGTTCCAAGTACACTGAGATGTATGTCACTCTTAGGGGGTATCCTATCCCTCTCCATCAGTGACTGATCCTACCCTCACGGCAGAAGCACTGGATCAGACCATTGCTGCATTTGACACAGTGGAGGATCTGCTCAAACACTTTAACCCGGACTCCTGGCAAGAAGATCTTGAGAATTTGTACACAGAGAGTGGCCACCATTATCGAGGCAGGAGCTACCATGACAGGAAGTCCAAAGGTAGGAAAAGACACTGTATACATTATTTGGGGCAAGACCAGGATATTCTTTCACTTTTCATAGAAATGTCCATTAGGCAGGTATTAGATTTTGGTGCCCATGTTCCTGTTGGATTCTCAGGGCAAAGTTCCACCTATTAAAACCAGGGATAAGTTATATAAGATACAGGATAAATCCTTAATCATTTTCTAACTGAGTAGCATCTCACCTGAGAAATCAAGCTGAAAACTGCCCATCGTTATGGTGAATTCACAAAGGAAAACATAAGCCTGTTGTAAAGGACAGATGGTTCTCAGCTTCACCCTCTTAAACGTTGCTTTGTGTGTAAGACATAGGGCTCCTAATTACCTGCACTATCATCCTTCTTTAAATACCCTGGTTAGGGATCGTTCTCTGTTGAGTGAGGAATAATCCTTTTTATCACATTGTGCTTAGGGAAGCATCTGGTGCAGACACCTGTATGTGCAGCTGGTTTTTCAGGATGTGAGCATCTCACTGTTTTTCATTATGTTGGCAGGGAACATTATTATGGTTTAACATCTTTGTAATTGAGCAAAGCACACATTCTGGGTTATGTTTCTTGTTTCCTTCTGTTAGTTCAAATCATCCACCAAATGGTAAAGCTACGGGTTGTTAAGATATAAGTACAAACCCATAATGATAAAGAAAGACTATTTAGAAGTGTGTCATGCTCTGGGGTAACCATGGGCTGAAGGGCCTGGTGAAATTGCCCTTTATAAGCAAGAACAGATCTTGAAGGTCTGTTAGGTTTCTCCAAGATGACAATTGCTGTAGTTTTCACAGAAGATCTGGAGTGAAATATTTTGAGTTCTCCTGTTAATATTGCCTTCCATTTCCAAGTTATATATTCATATGCATTCTTCTATACAATTTTAAAATTATAATACCTAAATCACAGTTCTGATTCTGTGAAATCTAATGTTTATTTGCATCTTAATTCTCATCCTCCCTATGTTAAGCATGTGCTGGACAGGGAGAGAGGATTTTAATTCTATGAAATTTACTGCTATTAAATGACGAGGTTTTGATCTTAAAGGAGACATATAAGATGCATCTGTATTAGGGAAAACGGTGTTGAGGAGTGTTCTGAGGCCCTGAAACCTGATCACCATATTGCTAAGTTGTCAGCCTGCTCTCTGCTTAGTTCAAGGCCAATTGTCATTCTCTCAGGTCATTGCTGGACGTGAAACAGGAGTTGGCAGAGGCCAGCTGCCATTCCTGGTGGTAGTTTGCATTGGCCACCTTGTATTGGAGAGGAAGAGATAAATGGTAGGGATGCAGACTGTCCCATGGATGTTGACCTCTGTGCAGTAGAAGGACCTCAGGCACATACAATGTATTGGTAGATGTGCAGCCAACTTGGTGTACAGTTTCCAAGACACTTTGTCCATCTTTGTTTTTAGTCTCAGCACTTCAAAGGAATCTGCTATAGAGCCCTGAGCACCCCTCCAGTGAAAACTGAACCCTTTTACTCTGTACCTTTTTGGCATGTCCATGAGAACAGCAAGTTTTGTGAAAAACGTCACCTAACAACGGCCACTGCATCACTTCTGAGATCAGTTTGATCTCATTTAAGG
The DNA here is from genome assembly GCF_000696875.1 of Nestor notabilis. Taxonomy (NCBI): domain Eukaryota; kingdom Metazoa; phylum Chordata; class Aves; order Psittaciformes; family Psittacidae; genus Nestor; species Nestor notabilis. The sequence continues at coordinate 42,819 of NW_009936899.1, forward strand.
GTCTGTGAAACATGATCTGTGTGTCCCTTATTCCCAGGCTGTATTTGGCATCAACAGGCATGTATGCAAAAGAAATAAAGGATCTGTTTTGATTTTAATAGAAACTGATTAGAAACCTAAATAATGTACTAGTTCTGCTCCTCAGATTTCATTTGATTCTCAGATCATATTTGGCCTAGTACCCCATATATTTACATGACCAAATATATATGAAGTAGCATTTGCTGCTTTGTTTTAATGCAGACTATGCAGGCTAGCATTACCAATCTGATCTGTTAGTGCTCAGAAATTCACATGCATAAAGTTTTCTCCATTTGGTGTAAACAAAGCAGTGTCAAAACATAAAGAGTTTTCCAGTTATTATTTTAACACTTGATTTATTTTAATAGGATTTTTTGATTGTTGTTTTGGTTACAGAAGTAAGAAAAATGCTTTATAATATTTTTTTCTCTTGTCTTCAAACTAAAGGCCACATTCCCTGATTGTTAGCAGCTCTCTGGACAAAAGTATCTCACCACAATCATATACTTACTTACTTAAAAAAATTCAGTTAAGAATTTTTATTTAGTCATAAACTTGTGACAAGACTAAAGGCTTATTCTTGGATGATGTCAGGACTAGGGAATAGCTTTAACAAGTCCTAAAATTAGAAATACTTGGTGGATTTTAAACACAGACACTGCGGATCTCTGAGGAATGTTTGTAGGCAGTAGGATAACCTCGCAGCAAAGAGAGCAACAGATTATATTATTTATTTCAGATATCTATCTGTTTCTGCTTCCGGCTTGGGTTTCATTTTTTATCCTTAGTTAGAACAGCCCTGAGGCAGATAACAACAATTTGATGTAATCTCTGCCTATTTTTCACAGAGTTTTAGAACATGTCATATATATATAAGTATAAATGAATCACTAACGATTTTGCTCCTATCCAACTCTGCCCGTACCAAATTGAGTTTAAGAGGCAGTATTGCTGAATACCAATTCTGATAACAGGGATATGTGATAAATGATATTTAAATGGTATGTTTTCTTAATTTGGCAATCGGTAATCTACAGAGATAAGGATTAGGGTAAGGAAATAAGTTACAGTGTTTTAGCATAGCTGAAACTTAGAATCACAGAATAGACAAAGTGGGACAGCATCTCAGGAGTTGACATAATCCACCCACCCAGCTCAAGGCGGGATCACCAATAACAGGTTGCTCTGGACCATGTCTAGTCAGGTTTTGCATATATTCAAGGATGAAGGACACACAACCTCTCTGGACAGCCTCCTCCAAACAAAGGAGGGTTTTTTGTTTTCTTTTAATCATTTGAATAGGTTTTCCTATGTTACAAGTTGAGTCCAGTACCTCTCTCCTTTGAAAGAAGACTCTGGCTCCATCTTTTTACTCCCTTCCATCATGTATTTATTATACACATCGATATACACATAGATAGATCAATCCCTGAATACCTCCTGCATGAACCTTAAAGATGAAAAGTGTGTTGATTAAATATATATATATATAACTCCATTCCATCTATAGAATCTGATCTCACACCTCTGCAGTGCTGATGCAGCTCTATTGAGTTAAATGCATTTCTTTCTATTTACACCGTGGAAGTGAGATACTGGTATCAGGTGTGTCTCGATAATAACCACATGAAGTCTGAAATTTAATTCTACGTACGTTCAATGAGGTTTGCTGTTAACCATTTCAAACTGGCAGAAAAGGACAGAAAAGGAAGGAGAAAACACACATGCACATTTTCAAAATCCTCAAATGAGATGCCTTGTATAAACTATAAACTACAGCATACACCTCCTTCATGGTAATACGACAAGTAGATGTTTCACCCTTTGCAGCAATGGTAAATATACTCAAAAAGGTTTGCTAGCCATTGCTGCATTTTAGAAACTCTGAAAGTATGAATATTCAGCCCTAAGCTCATCCTAGACTCTTAGGAAAAAAGCAGGTCATACCAAATAAAGTATATTCTTTAAAGTAATTCCTTTTCCATTGCTGTAATATGTTGTAGCTGATCTCATTGTCATAGTAATTTGGCTGTTACAAATATAAAACATCTCTATATCACTGGGTGTTAGGTTATTTAATACTGTTCTTAGCAAGAACACAGGTCGATATAAAAAAGAAAACAGCCATAGTCTATAATTCTGTTGAACTTCTAGAAAAACATTTATATTCTTTTAGAGAGTCATATGGTACATTCAGGTGTGTTTAAAGAAAAACTCTTCATCCTATAATTTAAATTTTTGAAAGCACCAATATATCTGCTTGATAATATCAGAACTCCTCAGAGATACTGTTGTAAACAGTTTCAACCATCAATTAAACATTATCTAACTTTTCCCACATGTTTGTTTGTATTTATCTTCTGTTGTTCATTCTGAAGTTTTACCTTGAACTGAAAAAGGCTTTATAGGTTTTGAAAGATCTCTGCCTGTGAAATGGCTTGTCTACAAATGAAGAAAGCAAAGAGAAAGAAAAAGTTCAGTGTTTTTCACCATAGAAATGTCAAGGGGATGGTACCTAGAGAAAGGGATCATCTTTATAAGAAGAATGGGGTTTTGTTGTTGTTTGTTGTTGTGTTGTGGATTTTGAGGGGGGTTTTGTTTGTTGTTTTTGGGGTTTTTGTGGGGTGTTGTTTATTTTTTGGGAGGGTTTTTTGATTGATTTTGGTTTTGTTGTGGGATTGTTTGTTTTTTTTTTTACAAATAAACCTGGGGAGCAGGAACACATGTAGATAGATACATTCTTGTAATTAACAAGACTACACATGCCTCTGAGCTGTCTTTTTGGAAATAGCATGCATGAAGCCTTTGGCTATCAGAGGAAATTAATCACGTGGGACATTCTTGCAATAACATCTGTCTGCAATGACAGCTTTACAAGTTAAATAAATAAACACTTGCTGGCATAGCCATACTGTTCTCTAGAAGGGGAGTAGCAAGATGAGACCACAAATCTGCATGGAATGTTTCTGCTGTCCATTGCCAAACAAGTTCCCAAGTTCAGACAGGTTTCACCATGTCCTTAACGATAGTTTTTAATTGTAACTACTCTCAATGGTCTAGCAAGAAGTTAAAATTTTATCTCAGGAATATAAATTCTCAGGGGGTTGCAAACAGTGGGCAATAAATTACTGCAAACATCCATGTACTCTTCTTTGAAAGGTTCTGGGATGGCTGCCAGCAAGTTTCAGTGCACCAGATAGAAAGTGCAGGCATCACAAATGCTGAATACCTGCTCATTCATGGGAAATTTGAATATTCTAGGTACCTTCTCAAATACCTGCTAATTTAAATTATTCCCCATGCTTAAAAACCAGGATATTTCTTCCACTCATCTTCAGCCAGGAGACAATTTGTCTGTTGCATGCAAACTACACACATCCATTCATTTTACAATCTAATTCAGATCTATACCCGTACTTTTCCCCTTCTGCAACAAATGTGATTTTCCCTCATGCTTTATGTGACGTTCCTGGGTCACTGCAGTGAAAGCTTTTCTTATTAAATTCCTTTTTTAAAATGCTAGTGAAACTTGCAGCTAATTATTTATTGCTGGAATAAGCTGTTCAATCCCATTGATTTCAATGAAGCTATGTCCATTTGTGACGCTGATAGTTTGGCCTGCTTTTTCTACTTGACCCATACCACAGCTAATGATTGGTTTGTGAGTCTATAATAGGCCTATATATTGTGAACCGTGTTTCATGTGGACAGTTATAATCCTGCTGCAATTCTGATCTCTCATCCTCTAAAATAATAGTTGCTGTATTGAGGAGGTTTGTTTTGGCATTGTGATTCTGTAGTAAATCCAAATTGCAACATCTTTTCCCCAGCTCCCAAGAGAAAGACTTGGACATGTCCCAAAGTTTTCAGGTAGATTTAACAAAGTAATTATTGTGATATCATTAAGTATGTGCAGTGGAACAGTGAAAACCTTTAACTATATGTGTTGAAGACTAAAAGCCACAGTGTTTGGTCAGCATTTGCTATGGAGAGTAATTTCATCAGTGTCAGTGCGTTTAGTTGATTTAACCAGAGGAAGATGTGACTGTTTATCATATGTATGTGACTGCATTTTCCAATCCAAGTTCAACCACACCATAGCCTCAGTCAGCTACAGCAGTGCTCAGAATGTCTTTCATTGCTCTACTCTACCTGACACAGCCCTGCCACACACCTTTATGCTAGCTGAAAGTGAATGCTTGGGAGAAAGGGTTCAATATATTTGTAGTTCTCTGTGAAATGCCATGCTTTATAGGAGGAATTTTTTAAACCCAAAACACCAGCACAACCTTTGTTGTAAACTGTAAGCAACACATAAAAATGGATGATGAGCTCTGGATCCCCAATTGACACACAATACTCGAACCACACTACAGTTCCATCCCTTGCTGATGTACAAAATATGAACAGGGGCCAGCGATTCCACAAGCTGTTGGATAACTTGTCCCAGTGTTTGACCGCCTCATGGTGATTAGTTTTTGTTAGAGCTCACTGAAATATCCCTTGCTGCAACCTGTGATTTTTTGCCTTGTATTTTTGCTGTGCACATTCAGGAAGAGACTTACTTCATTCTCCCAGTAGCCCCTTTCAGATAGCCAGAGAGAGTTATTAGAACCCCCTTTAGTCTTCCTTCCAGGCTAAACAAATCTGGTTCTCTCAGCCTCACTGTGGCTGTTTTGGACCAGTACTTTAACCACCACAGTCACCCATCACTGAACTTCCAGTTTGTTCATCCTTTTCTGCTGAAGAGGGCTCAAACCTGCACACAGTACTGCAGATGCAGGTTCACAAAAGCTGAATGAACGTGAGTATTCATCTCCCTCGACCTGCTGCCAAATTCTTCCTAATGCAGCTCAGCGTTCAGCCTGTGACACTGCAAGGCAAACAGCTGACTCATGTTGAACCTGATGTTTACCAGGATGACAAGGCTTTTTTTTGCAAAGCTTCTTCTTAACCAGTGTGTCCCCAGTCTGGACTGATGCATGGGGTTATTCCATGCCAGGCACAGGAATTTCCATTTTCTATCACTGAGCCTGGTGAGGTTCTTGCCAGCTCATTTATCCAGACTGCTGAGATCCTTCTGAATGGGAGCCCTGCAGCACATGGACAAATTCCCTTAATGTGATGTCACTGACAAACTTGCTGAGGGTTCATATCATTCCATTGTTCTGATCATTAGTAAAGATCTTCGACAGTGTTAACCCCAGCATTACTGCCTGGAGAACATGGCTAGTAACCAGCCACAAGCTGTATTTGGAATTGCTGACCATTTTGCTCAAGCCTCTTAGACCTTCTGGTTATCTACCAAATTTGTAGTCCACCTTTCCCATTATATCTCAGCAGTTTGGCTGTAAGGATACTACTATGGATTACTGACAAAAATCAGCAGATGATTCTGCTGATTTCACCTCATCCACCAAGAGAGTTGTCTCATCATAGCAGACTTTCAGGCTGGTCCATCATGATTTGCCCTTGGTAAATCTATTTGGTCAGTTTCCAATCACCCTCTTGTCTTTCATGTACCTGAACATTGCTTTCAGGAGAATTTGCCCCTTTATTTCACACTGGAATGAGGATAGGCTGCCTGAATCCTTCTTGTCTTGCTTGTAGATGGCCTTGACATGTACTATAGGAATACCAAGGTGGCTACCATATCTTACACCTCAGCTCTGGTATGTGGCTGATGCATGAAAAAAAAGTGTAAAATATTCAGATATGGCAATGTTAGGGCCATGTATGAACTTGGAACAATAAAGTCTTAAAAGAAACTCTAACAGACTTCCTGTCTTTTTAAAATTAATCAGTGACCAGCAGCACGGGTTTTCTCTGCAATCTTTAAGGCTGTCCTTCTTAAATAAAACTTGGTATTAGCTGCAGTCCCTGATATCAGTCCTTTCCTCTGATTAAGATCGATGTTTCAAGGCAAGCACATGCCATAGGACTATGAAATGAGGATGGATTTAGACACAGGATTTGAGAGGGAGGAGGGGACAGCGTACCCTTACTATCCAGCTTACTGCTCCAGTGTCTCTTTTTATGTCTGCCTTGCCTTTAAATTGAATTCTGATGCAGACATTCTGTAATAATACTTTGAAGTTATTTGTATCCAGTCTAGAGAACGCTTTAGTTCTAGTTTTAAATTAAGGACTCCAGTGGTTTCAGTCCTTGATAAGAAAAGCAGCAGGATTTCACACCAATCACACCAAGGCTCAGTTACATTTTAGTTACAGCAGTGAAGTGATGCATAAAACTGACTGTACTGTAAAATCTCATCGTTATATGGATGAGGAAATGGTCTGGCTCCAGACAGTAAAACAATCCCAAGACAAGGAAAAATGCATATCGAAGCTTTCAGCAGAGAGAGTTGTTCACTGCAAAATGTGTTCCTTTGTTAGGGCACTGCAAACCATAGTCTAAAGCTAATTAGGCAATAGGACCTGTTCTTGTGCATCAGTCTGATGCTATCAGAGTACAGTATACCCTGTTCACAGAAGACATTGTATGCTCACCTTATCCTACCAAGCAGTGGATTTCTGTAAACCAGAGTCAAAAAGAGTGTAGGTGTTTACCTCCATATGAATTTTTATGGAGAATGACTTGTGTATCTCTTAAGCCCTTTATTTAGTCTTTCCTCTGCTGCTTGAAGTTATTTTTAGTATTTCAAGATCACTAAAATAAGACCTGTCTGATATTGTATTTCTCCATTCCAACCTGGACTCTGATACCTAAGATACAGCAAAGTGCAGAGAATTCACATTGATAACTCTGGGATTTGGGGTCCCAAAAAATGCTAGTAAGTCAGGATCAGAGTGTCTTGAGATGACACCAAGGAGAATTCATGCAATTTTCATGCAATTTATTGGAAAATTTTTCAAATATAGTTCAACATAGAAAAATACACTAAATAAAATGTATTTTGCTACTGGTTGATTATCGAATTCCTTAAGAATGCATCCAGAGAAAGTTTTGAGCCCTCACCAAAAACACCTGATTCCTTCATACTGCATAGAGAAAAAAATTATCCTAATTATCTGGTTATTCCCTCCTATGCTTCAAGCAAGTCAGCAGCTCTCCACAGTACTGACTCAGCTACAGCCTAAAAGACCTTGCAAAGATTTCTGAAAGTCAACAAAATGAGGCTTTTGAAAGCTAGTGAACAAAGCCTTCCCTCCGGTGAAAGCCCTTTGCCAGGTCACCCCTTGCCACTTAAATGGAGCAGCTTAAGTACTGAAGCTAATATGTGTAACGCTGTGATGAATATAATATGGTCTCTGCAGGAAAGCCCCCCTGCCCTGGCTCTTTAAATGCTGGTGCTTTCCCTCTCTGCCAGTCTCATTACGAAGACTCATTTCTGTGTTGATAACGCAGCAGTGAAAATAGGTATCAGCTCAGTGCAGGAAGAGGGACTATTGAGCCGGAGTGGAAATTTCATCTGTGATAGATCAAATTTTGTTCAGTCCTCTGGACTTCTCCTGGACACAGATGTCAGTCAGTTCATGTGACATGAGTCTGGGCCCTCTTTATGACCAGTTTGTTACTGGAAGCCTTGTTTCCTACATTACTTCAGCTGAATTAAGGCTGATTTAAGCCTTTAAGAATTTTATTCTAACTGTATAGAGAGGCACCATCAGTCCTTGTTCAGCCTGTCCCGATAGAAGCCTGCTCATATCAATATCCATTCCCCTGGATCGTTGCATGAGTGTGGATGATCCAGGCTTTCCTCTCAAGAAATTTAATTAATCATGAAGGCACAAAATTATCTGCCCTCTTTTTACATTGGTTAATTTTTCCTTCACTGTCTAAAATGGATAGCAACCCAGTACCTCTTTGTTATATTGGTAAGCAAAGCTGATGGCAAAGGTCCCAATGAGAACATTTAGAGTAGAGGGAAACACTTCCCTGTGAGAAGAATTAGCCTGAGACCTTGCAATGAGAAGGAGCGGCTTTGGAGAATATCAGCAGACAAGAAAATATCATCTGTTAAAACAAAGAAATCAATATTCTCTGGACTTGTAAGTCTTGACTGCGGACATTTGTAGTGAATTTTTCTCCCAGTGCATGAGTATACCAGCAGCCCTATCGATTTTGTGCTTCTATCAGGAGGATGATCTATACCTCTTTTGAAGAGATGCTAGCTGTCTGGAGAGAGCCACTGAGATTTCATGGTGAGATGTACCACAGTTGCTATAAAATCACAATTTATCTGCTAAATTTCCATTGACTGAGATAACACCTTGCCAGAAAAGTGAAGCTGCTATGATTTTCTGTAATAGCACTTGTGACATTTATGACTTGTATCTTGCATATCTGCCTTGTGAATATCTCCAGGCCAGCATGTAAAGGTGCATGGTATTTACATCATCACAGCTTTTTCCACAGTTTACTTTGTGATGTTGACAAGGACTGAGTCATGGAGGTGTCTTTGTGGAAGGTTTTCACATGCTTATAGTAAAGCACAAGCATAGGTACTATCAGGAGAAGAGATGGTGTTGAGCTATTAAACATGCCCATGAAAATATGATATGTTCACCAACACTACACCCTTATCTAATTTCTCATTTAAACCATTCCTATTTTCCTGATGATATTTCTATTAGCAAATACTGTTTGGGGTGGGAACTCAACACCAGCTGACGTGTCGTCCAGTCCTGATTGAATTCCTGAGCTTTTGAACACTTAGTTGGTGGACAGAATCGTAAGAAAAAGAAGAAAGCAGAAAAGGAGAGAAAAAGAACTCTGAGAACTTCTAAAGAAATAAAAGCCATTAAATTTGTTACTTTTAGCTGTGTTACAATTGTGGAAAATGTATTTATGGAAGAGGGTTTTGTTTTGTTTTAGCTTTACAAGCTAAAGCTAGAAACAGCACTTAAACTCACAGTTGATAGTCTGTAAGTTATTTTTATGGTTGGCTTTACTACTTGTTTACATGACATATCTCACAGAGAATACCAGGCATTTAAACATCAACCAACTACTGGCATTCATTGAAGCTCATTAGTTTTAATTGTATTTATTTTTATGCCTATTATAGTAGCATTTACCAGCTGAAATTAATATTGTTTAGATTTGACCATCTAAAAGAGTTATCTAGACTCTATCCATAAACAATACAGACAGGCAACTTGAGAAAGGAAGTCATGCCACCTGTCCTAAATGCCCTTGTGAGGAAGGGATGAATCACTCTCCAAAGACCTTTCTCTAATAAGCACAGCAATAGCCATGTTTAAAGTGTTTGCCTTTTGTATGCCAGCAGTTAGGCAAAAGGAGTTATGCCTATAATAACAAAAAAAAAAAAAAAAGCTCATCATTCAAATAAGCCAGGTATAAGCAGAGGAGGGAAAAGAGTAGCACAGAGAAAATCTCTTACTCAAGGATCTAACAGATCAGTGACAAAGCAAATAAAATAACCGGTCTTCAGCTTTCAGGCCAATATTTCAGGCAAGCCTTCCCTTCACTTTTATAGTCAGTGTAAGCTCTGCTATGGGAGTCAGCGGGCACAGGATGGCAGCCTGGATGGCCACCTGTAATTATTTAAAATTGGTGGGTTTATGTCTGTTTGGAAGTCACTGCTGTATTTCACGTATTTTCCAACCAGTGTCACACTACTTTGCGTTACTGACTGCCTGGGGAGTGGTTCAAACTAGAGGAATGTCCCACTCAAACCTTACTAATGAAACTTCTTTTGCATTGCAGTTGACCTGGACAGGTTGAATGATGATGTGAAACGTTACAGCTGCACTCCAAGAAATTACTCTGTCAATTTAAGGGAGGAACTGAAGCTGACAAATGTTGTTTTCTTCCCCCGCTGCCTCCTTGTCCAGCGCTGTGGAGGAAACTGTGGCTGCGGGACTTCGAACTGGAAATCCTGCATGTGCATGTCAGGGAAAACAGTGAAAAAATATCATGAGGTATTTTCACTCTTTTTCTTGTCTTTGGTTCTTGTTTTGGATATTTACTGCTTGCATGTATTCTGAAGGCTTTTCTCAGAGCCATGTATGGCTGCAGGAGGCCTGATTTTAAGTAAGCTTAGTATTAACATCTTTGTTGCCACAATATCACCCAGTGAATTGTATTTGGAAATGATGAATGAACAGAGTGGAAAGAGGTTATATATGTGTTAGACAGGAGTGTTAACAGGTGTTTATGGATAAGTTAATTTAGAAGAAATTGGAGAGAACTTTTGACACCTTTCTGTGTGGATGCTACCACAGCTTCCTCCTGAACTTTCTTGCAAGAATGAGGCATATGTTGGACTGATTTTTCCCAGAAAAGGATTGATACAATATGAATGTATATGTCACTGAAAATATTATTTTTAGTAACATAGAGATGTGTTGCTTGAGACATTTGATTGCATTTCCTCTCGTTTTGTGCTACATCTTCTTAAATCATGCTTAGAAATGACAATTAAGTCACTTGTAAACTCTTTTTCCCTCCAGATTTATTACCTGTAGGAAGCAGATGAATCTTTCAGCCTTAGATTCTTTCCCAGTCAGCGTTTTTTTAGGAAGGCTTTATGTTTGCAAAAGAGCAAAGTCCATTATAGTATTTACAACAGCATGTGGTGACAGGACAAGGGGGAATGGCTTTAAACTGAAAGAGGGCAGATTTAGATTAGATACGAGGAAGAAATTATTTACTGTGAAGGCAGTGAGACTCTGGAACAGGTTGCCCAGAGAAGTTGTGAATGCCTCATCTCTGGAAGTATTCAAGGCCATGCTGGACAGGGCTTTGAGCAACCTGGTCTAGTGGAAGGTGTCCCTGCCCATGGCAGAGGGTTAGAACTATATGAGACCCTTCCAACCCAAAGGTTGGGTTAAGGGTCCCTTCCAACCCAAACCATTGATTCTATGATTCTGTGATTTATTTTTCATCCATTCGGAACACATTTAGAGAGGAAGGAAACAATGAAACAGCTTTTTATCTTCTTGCCTCTAAATCAGTATTTTCAGAACCAGCGTGAACAATATTTACTAAAGTGAACATATCTAGGAAAGTTACTTGATACTATCCTTTCATTTGTCTAAAAGTAGGTAGCTTCATGCCATTCTGACTTAATTTCTGACATACATCTTTTATGAGAACCTGATTTACCACTTGGCTTAAGTCTCAAGTGAAAATGAACTTTAAAGGCATTAACTTGGGAGACCCTAGGGCTGCAATAGCAGAAGGCCATTGAAGGTCAAACCTTTGCCTTGCTGTGAGCATGTGGTTACTCTTTTCCAAGGCAAGAGATTTCTTTATCACAATTAACTGCAGAATACAGCATCAGCTAGGACTAGAGAATAGTTAATAGTTTATCTAATTTTAAACAAGATGCAGCAGATGACCCTGGTAATTACAGAGCAGAAAGCCTTATCTCAGTGGTAGAAAAGTTAATTAGAAAACAAATTAATAGTATAAACCACTTAGATGACTATGAACTGATAAAGTGAACTCAGAATGCCTTATGTATGAATAAATATTTATACAGAACAACATTGTACAAGAGTGCTAAAGGCATTTCCTTCGGAGAGCAACCAGATAAGATCAGACATGGATTAGAAGATAGTTAAGAGATAACAAGCAAAGAGGTTGAAGAAATGTGCAGTTTTCTACATAGGAAGTGGCTATCTGTGGGTGCCTCCAGCACACGAATTAAGTGTTACGTCATGTATGATCCATCTGGAGGGAGGTAAACAGAGAGGTGGCAAAAATGACAGCTAGTGCAGGAGATAACATACCTGTAACAGCAGAGAAGGCTATGAGAGATTTCAGAAGGCCTATGTAACTACTTATAAGTGCAGTTTAGAAAAGCAGCAAGTGTTAGGATGACTAGTCTAAACTATTCATGTAACACTGGGGGTGTGAGGAGAGGAGGGAGAAATAAAGGGTGGAAGTTGGAGGAAAGGTCGAGTAATGAATCACTGTGAAGAGCTTCAGGAAAATAGTTTAGTTTAGTGATGATAGGAAAAAAGGAAGTGACAGTCTTCTGCAGGAGTAGAGGTGAACAGGAAATAACACAAATATGATGGCCTCCTTAAATTGGTGGGGTACTTACACTGGATTTTGCCCACTGATGCTTAGAAGGATACAGACAGGAGCAGAAAAGATGTATAGAAGCAGAAAAAACACATCAAGAAAAGTATGGGAGAAGATATACATCAAAAACGTATGTAAGGAAAGTGGCTCAAAAGTTTTGGATAATTTAATTTAGAAAAAAAATGGGAATTAGAACAAGAGACAGATTGAAAGGGAACTAATTTATATATTTCAATCCTTAAATGTAAGTGTTACATAATTCAGAAGTATAATATAAACTAAAGAATCATTGGTCACATCTGTATCAGGACTTAAGCCAACTACTGACAGTAGCTAGAAAAAAACTTTTGATTATAAACATGCTATCGAGCACTTATATTTTTTTATTCGATGTTTGGGAGCATGTAGTGCTGGGGCACCAGAATATCACACTGACCAGGTATTGGTCAGACCCAGGATGTCATGACTTTTGACCACCCCAAATTAAACACTAAATTCAGGAAATTCAATATTCACACTAATGCATCACTGCTAATTTATTTCACTACTCCTTTGTTTTCTGAAAACCATATGAATTCAAGACAGTGTTTCAGCTTTAACATTAAATGGCTTTTGTAAGTTTAAATTTAAACTTAATCCCTTAGGGATGAATTAACAGCTCACTGACCAGAAATTTAGCCAAGCGGCTCCCATTAACATGAGTGGAAGTCATGCAGATAAATTCACGTATGACATACTAAAGAAGTGTCCATTAATTTTAGTCCAAAATATTTTCCACTTTATTATTATTATTAGCCACACACAGCTAATCAGTTTTATTCTTTGTCATCCTTAGGCACTTAACACTAATTTTATTTAAATGCCTGGCAGTAAAGGCACCGAGGAATGGCCTTTCAACATGCCAGTTTTAGAACCATGGAGTTGGTTTACACTTTTTGAAGCCGATTTGAAATACACTAACCTTAACCAAAAAGCCTTTAGTTGCGTAATGAAGGTTAGAGCTTCATACTTTACGAAAGCCTCACTCCTGTTAATTTGATTAAAAATCTCTGCCTTCTGCTGCAGGAGGATGTAAGCAAGATTCAAACACAAGTCTCAATTTCATTGATTTACTTGCAAAAGACACCAGAAGGAAGTATAAGGTAGTGGAGCAAAGAAAGTGTTTGTAGCAGCTGAAACTGAATCTTGTAGACCCCAGACCACTTCTCTTGCCAGGCTGATTTTGCCTAACTGCTATCCTGGAGCTTTATCTACTGAGCTCCTGGACCCACCAGAGTAGTTTGTCCTGCACATGAATGTGCTTGTCCTCAACAGTAAAAATGCAACTGGGAATCACTTAGAAGTTGCCTGGCATTTCTGAGCTACCCTATATTTCTGGGTGAGAAAGACAGGCAGGCAAATTTTACAGAAGTGGTAGGCTCCTTTTTGGAGCCTTTTGACCACTTTGTGGTCAGTACTTGCAGTGCCAGAGTAGCTGCATGCCAGCAGCTGTGGGGACACTAATGCTTAGAGCATTTGTTGAGAGAGAAGCTTCTAGTCCTGAGATTTCAAGGTTATCTTCTCCTTATGCTCTTAATGTTTTTTAACTCCTCCTTAGTTCCTGTTCAAAGCCTCACACTGTACTCACCACCAAGCACTCCCTCCTAGTATCTCAGGACTAATAGCTATCACGTGTAGCCTTTAATTTCCCCAAGCTGTGAGTGCTGCTCCAGTTCCCTGGATAGACTGTTCAGCTCTTTCCTATCATGTCCAATTGTAAGAAGTAATGCAACAGCAGGGAAAATGAGAAAATGAGAATGCCATGGTAAGAGGTATCTTTTTTTTTTATTGCCCTGGGAAATCTAATAATGAGATCTCAGGTCTTTTTTGTGACCTCAAAGTTTGCCATAACTTTGACAAAATACTCAGCAAATTCCAGAAGTAAACGGGTTCATAACTTGAGTAAACAGATATTTTTATGGGAGGGGGAGGGGGGACTGAAGGAGTCTTGTGATGCTCTGTGGTTTTCCACAGCTTCTGGGGTTGCTTGAGATCAGAGATCATGCACAGATACTCATGACTTACCACATAGTGTCACAAACCCCACAAACCAAACTGGCCAAGCGCTGGCAGTGTCTCAAAACATATCTCAGGCACAGTCTACCGTAAGTGATACTGAGTTATGCAGCAGGGCTCCATGAAAGGGAACGACAAAGCAATACATCAAAATGGATGCGGCACACCTTGATCAAATGCTCATGTCTACTGTTGTCCAACTTGCTAAAGGGGAGCTGAAATGAAAGTGTGTTTTCCATTGCATTGCTTTTCTTTGGAAATGCCCAAAGCCTGTTTTTAAACAGAATGAAGCTCTAAACCTGGGTAACACCCAGCCCAGAGGAGGTGTGAGGGAGCTCAAGCCAGGACTCAGTTCAGCTCGGGCTGTGGCTATGCCATCAACCCAGCATGCACATACCTCCAAGAAACAAGAAATCAGTTTCTCCATCTCGTTGCTGTAACTGATGAGATGTGAAATGAGTTTCCGTGAGGAATAAATGCTCTTAAGGTAGCAACCAGAAGTTGTCAGAGTGTATAAACATCCACAAACACAGTGCTGAGTAGCACAGCTAAAAAGCATATAGAGAAAAAAGCAAGTGGTGAAAGTGATTGCATCTTTTACCTACTTACTTGTCCCCCCTGTGAAGTCTGATGTATTTTTCACTTTCTATATGGTGAATAGAATTTCAACCTTTTTTGAAGTGTTATGTGCCTCTCTCAAGTTTTGACCAGAACTTGTCTGCTGCCTTCACAGGACATACATGTGATTAATTGTCAATGACAAGGTTTAGATTAGTGTTAGGGTGGCTACGTCATAACCCTGTGCTGCTCTGAGAGAGATAGCAGGCACCTCAGAGTACCTACACAATGCTAAACCTTTGCAGAAGTTGCTGGGGCATAGAAACTGCTTCAGCTGGACCCAGTATTGTAAAGGGAGAACAAGACAGGGAATATTATTGTGGAGAAAAGAACAGGAGAGCATGGAAGAAAATAAATAGGTGACATGAAACTTCAGTAAGACAGAGGAGTTGTTGCACTGGAGTTAAGAAATGTAATTAACACAGTTTGGTGCTGTGGATACATTTTGCTTTTTGGGGTTTGGTTTTTTTTTTCCTTTCCTTTTTTCAGAGAAATGGGAAGCAAACCTTAAACAGGCACCTGAGAGAGCAGACAATAATTCTCACCCTGTCACAGGGAAATATAACTGGACAAAAATACAAATGTTGCTGATACAAAAAAGGAAATTTGCTAAGGGGTTAAATAAAGCCAGCATCATCAAACCAGTGTGCAAGGAATACAGTCTGATTCTTATATGTCTTGTAGTTGATAGTATGTGTATAAAGGAGATAAAAGGTTGTTATGGTAATAAAAGCACAGAATTAAACTGACAAAAAAGTAAATGTATAGAAATACTATATAAGAAGCAGCAACGGGATTTATTTGGAATGCAAATACAAGGAAACAGAATGAGTCAGAAATGACTGCTAGGTCACGGGATGAGCACAGAGAGCACAGAAGTGCAGTGAAAAAAAAAAGGTTTGTTTTTTACTAAAATGAAAGTTCTTGGGATGACATCTAGAAGTGAGACATCCTGCAATGCATATCTGGGCACAGTGGCAAGTTAGGAAGAGGAAACCCTTGCATCTGGTCAAAAAAGCAATAGCTGGAGCCATAATGTGTGACAAGATCATCAAAAGTGAGAGGCTTGATGCCACGTATATCAAAAGCATCATAGCGTTAGTGACTGTTTCAGATGCCTGAATTTTAAGCCAATTCACATTTTTTCCCATCTTTCTTCTGTTAAAATCAGGTATTTCTTATTCATACAAATAAAAAAAAATCAATAATCTCATCTACATTTAATAATCCCTTAGTTTGAATTCTACCACTGATCAGCAAACTTTTTTCTTGTCCTGATATCCTGTAATTATCACTGGTAAGAAAGAATACAGCTTAGGGTCTGTGTCATTATTTTAGGCTATGTTCCTACTGGAACAAAGGTCCTTATGCTAAATTATGAACCACATTCCCATAATGCTTGGTTTCTTATGCTCAGAGCACAGCTAAACTGTGTGTGACCTTTGGATTAAATAACTTTCAAAAATTGCAGAGTAAGGTTTTTCATCTCTATCAGAATTTGGATCTGTGTTGAATGTTTTGCACTTTTAATGCTTCCTCTTTCATGAATCTCAGACAAATATAATTTGTTTTGCATGCTAGAACGATGGTATTTTTAGATGAGCAGAAGGAGATTAGATAATGCTGCATAGCAGGATTTTAAAATAAGTTCTGCAAAGTACAAATTTCACTATCTAAAATAGCATCCAGAGTTGCTTTCCATCCTCTGTCACTGGAATATGAAGCTAACTAGAAATTTGATAAGTCTTGTTATTGACTATTTGTTGTCTTCTTAAGGTAATAATAATTAAAAAAAAAAAAACCACAACAAAACAAGCTAATTTTTGAGTGAGGCTTGATATTTCTATTGGTGTTTAAACTACTGGTCAAGAATTAGACAAAGAATGTTATTATTGCTCCTAATGAAAAAATGATAATAAAGAAGAAATGGATATAACCAACTGGATACCCCTTTTTTTATTATTATTTTTGAAAGTGTTACTGGGTTTCCTATTACTTTTCGCTTCTTATTAAAGCAGAAATCACTAGTCATGGACTGTCATGGCTACATATTGTCTGAATTCAAAGGTAAATGGCACATGGAGAGGGACATCAGTGAGTGCTGGAGGGAGTGGTTTACCTCATCTGACTTTACCCATCTAAAGCTGCCAGCACGAGTAGAGGTGGGTGTTTGAGGTGAATCGTTCTCTGGAGTCACCTCTTTGTTGCTGCTTCTACTGGAGAAATACCAGGTATGGTTCAGGGTGAACAGGTTATCTCCATCTGGGTCCTTTCCGCAGCAGTCATCACTGGTCTGCTCTCCTGCACTCCTGATCATCAAGTGCTCCTACAGATCTGCTGAGATTCGAGGGGCTGCCAGTGCTCCACAGGCCCCCAAAGAGCACCCTGCTGCCCCAAAGCATGACCCAGGCTTGTGCTGTGTATCTTCTGGAAAGGCAGCTGCGGTTCCTTGCAGGGCTGTCCAGGCAATGTGTGGGCCTGACTTAGACAAGTGTGCCCTAATTCCAGTTTGAGTTTTTCTGGCTGCGGCTTCTAGATACTGTTTTTTGTGATGGCTTTTCTCTCTCATTTAAAGAGCCCCTCAAAAGCTGGCATCCACATTCAATGCATGATCAATGTGCAAGATTCTTGGCAGGGAAACACATGTAAGCATTTCTTCATATTTTCTTCACCACCACCCCCAAGGAAAGTTATGCAGTAGCCACAGTCACCTCATCCCAAAACCTCTCAGATACTCAGGCGCATCTACAAAGTAAAATGCCATCCAGCATATTGGTGCACTTTTATGGAGCTGTTTGCACAATAAAGGCAACAAGGCCCTGATACCTTCTTTTGCACTACGTATATTTATTTTGCACTACCAAATCCAGCTCAAAAGCTGAGTATTTTGTCTTCTTTTTTTTTTTTTTTTAATTGCTTTAATACTTTTATGACCGTAATTAACTTAGTGTTTTATGAGGGGGATATGGCTGTAGTTATATACTCCTTGTGAGGCAATGATTTGAACAGTCAAGGCACCACATTCTGGTTTGTAGTGACAGATGTTGCTCCTTTAATTTGAAAACTGCAAGGTTATTCTTCTTTTTTGCCCACATAAAACAAATTTTCTGAGCATTCCAGACCTTCTTAACATCCATATTTTCTAACTGCTACTGATCCCATCAAAAAAGGAGCAATAAAATTTCTGAACAAAATTTCTTTGAACTGTTTTCATTAATTCAGTAGTTCCTCACCTTCCAAGGACTTGGCCATGTAATGGATAAACAGCAGCTATTTTCAGAACAAAGGGTTTTCTTTCAGCTACTCTAGTCACAAGAAATGGCTTTACTTCCTGACTCTTTTCAATTCCCTTGTATTTAGCTAGAACTAAAACTATTAGATGGAGAGCTTTGAACATCAGTTCTGTGATCATCTATTAAAGCAGCTCTACAGAGGGATATGGACAGGCTGGATCAATGCAATGTGGCCAAATGTATGAGGGTCAAGAAGTCTCAGTGCTGGGTCTTGCATTTGGGTCACAACAACTCCATGCAACACTACAGGCTGGGGGAAGAGTGGCTGAAAAGATTCCAGAGGAAAAGGACCCAGAGATGTTGGTCAACAGCCAGATGAACATAAGCCAGATTGTGCCCAGGCAGCTAAGAAGGCCAGCAGCAAGCAGCATCCTGGCCTGTATCAGAAACAGTGTGGCCAGCAGGACCAAAAAAGTGATCATCCCCCTGTACTGGGCACTGGTGAGGCTGCACCTCAAATCCTGTGTTCAGTTCTGGGCCCCTCACTACAAGAAAGACATTGAGATGCTGGAGCTGGTCCAGAGAAAGGCAACAGAGCTGGTGAAGGGTCTGGAACACAAGCCTGATGAGGAATGGCTGAGAGAACTGGGGTTGTTTAGTCTGGAGAAGAGAAACTCAGGGGAGATCTTATCACTGTCTGAAACTACCTGAAAGCAGGTGGTAGTGAGGTGGCTTTTGGTCTCTTTCACCAAGTAACAAATGATAGGACAAGAGGAAATTTGCACCAGGGGAGGTTTAGACTGAATATTAGGAAGAATTTCTTCCCCGAAAGGGTTGTCAGGCGCTGGAGCAGGCTGCCCAGAGAAGTGGTGGAATCACCTGTAGGTATTTAAAAGACATTTAAACGTGACACGTGGTTTAGCGGTGGACTTCGCACTGCTAAGTTAACAGTTGGACTTGTTGATCTTAAAGGTCTTTCCCAACCTGAGCGATCTTATGATTCTATAATTTCAGCTGTGTTCAAACACTGCTTTTCTGTCTTGTCTGGGGAAGTGCCTGCCAATTCATTTTTCTACTCTTATCAGCAAAGCCCATATACTGTGCTCATTTTTCTGAACATAAAACACAGGGAAAATCCCCAAGCTGTCAGGAGGTCTGTTAGCTTAAATACAGCCCGCATCTTTGCTCTCATCCCGTTGCACACTTTCATTTTGCTCTCAATTGAAAAAAAGCAGACCTACCTACCCAAAGTGACAATCATCTGAATTTGCCAGGTTTTGATGAAAGGCTTCTTTAAATAAAGAATTTTATCATGGGCTCAGCAGCAGCAGCTGTACTTGATTTTAAAAGTATGTTTTCTTTAAAAAGCATCTTTGAAGATCCAGTCTATTTCCAGTTCTGTAATAATTACAGCAACCTGATTGGGTTCAGTTCATCTGTTTTTTTGATGACAGCATGGTACAGTGAATTGTCCTGGTGTCCATCAGGATTTATTGCATATATTGAGGCAGTCAATATTTGAAATCAAATTAAATCCATTAAAATTTTGTTTCATTAAAAAGAAAAAATAAAGTTACATCTCTGCATTTCTAACAGGAAAATATAATTATACTTTCCAAACACATTAGAGCAGTGTCTGCACCTTGCTTACGCACAGTCTTTTATCTCAGTATTACATAGGCTAAATGTGAATTTTATCATAAAAGGCAGGACAAAATAATAGACTTTGTTCAGTGCTTATCGCTTTTGTTACATCCCATGGCCTTGTACCCTCCTGGCATTAACAGTATAGAGCGAATGGTCTCATAGGGAAGGCTGCTCACTTGCCTGCCCTTCCCCACCCTCTCTGCGCAGCATCCATGGTTAACCTTTGGCAAGTCATTCACACTCACTTTTCGAGGCTTTCTAGTTCTGTTGAAATTGCTAATACTTTGTTGATCTGGTATGCAGCCCCTTACTCCCTCTCCTTCCCAAGACCATTTCAATTCTGGTATAGTGTTGCAATGTCAAAGTATAGAAAGTACTTTGTAAAAAAAAGGATTATTAATTAATTAACAGTTTGATCTGTTAGTTAGGGGACCTGTTATTCAAGGCAGAGGTGTGGATGTTTCTGTGGTTGAGATGCTAAAGATGCTTAGGTCCCACTTCCTCCTGGACCAGTAGCTTTGGCATGTGGTCAAGACAAGACAAGACAAGACAAGACAAACTGTTCTCCATCTTTTGAACAAGTAAGACAAATATAGCTGATTGAGCAGTCACTTGGCTAAGCTAGCAGAGTCACAACAGCCTGCCAAGACGTGAGATGCATCAGTTCTCGTACCTTCCCAGGGCATGGCTTCTGGACTCAAGTGCTCGAGGCCACAGAGAGCAGAACTGTCCCACCTGCCTACTACCAGCTGTGGAGCTGCAGCCTTGCTTTCTCCTTGTTCTGCTCCCCATCAGTAAATAAGCAATTTCAGAAGGAAAAGGACCATATAATGTCACTGGTAGTTTTTCTACTGGTGTTTTGCAGAGCCTTGAGCAAATCAGTTGCAGATTCCCCTTCTATGCACGTTTGACAATGATGCATGTCATTCTGTGCAATGTGCTGTGAGATTTGGGAAGAAAAATGCTGTATGAGTGTTACTGTTCTTAGTCTTGACTCATTTGTTGCACCTAATCCAGACTAGTATTTCAGGGCAGAAATTGGAAATTAATATCTCTTTTGTTAAACTACTGTAGGCCCATCAACAGCAAACTAATGAAACAACAGATTTCCCCTCTGAACCTGCGCCACTATACTAGTGGGGGTATGCGCT
>NW_009936899.1:63595-77808 GCF_000696875.1 Nestor notabilis
CGCAACAATTCAACCTCCAGCGGTGGGCTTGCAAAACATACTTCTGCAAACTGCCATGTTCCTCAGCTCTTTCCAGTCCATGGTTTACATACTTACACTATCACAGAAGATTAGATAGGATGTTTCTGTTTTCTGCATAATCACAAGACAATTTTCAGGGAATCATAGATTCATATAATGATATGGGTTGGAAGACAGCTTTGGGGTTCACCTAGCTCCATCTCCCATTCAAAGCAGGGAGAAATTTGAAGTTAGAGGAAGTTACTGGGGCCTTCTCTTGTTAATTTTGACTATCCTCAAGGTTTCTGCATTGTCTTAGGGCAATCTGCTCCAGTGTTTAACTGCTTTTAGTATTTTCTTCCATATACCCAAGTAGGATTCCTTTTGTTACAATAGAAACCTCTTATATGATGCATACTTCCCTAGGAAACAATCTTTTGGTTAGTTGAGGGGCTTTTTTTTCAGATTATTCACAGTAAATTCTTAAGAAATAATTTAAATTGAGTCAGAGATTTTTAAGATAAGCCAACAAAAGTCAGATTCCAGAGAAACTCAGTGATATCTAGCATATATTTTAAACAAGCCATTCATCTCCTTCTGCCTCACGCAGGCATTTCAGTTTTGGTCCAATTCTAATGATATGTGCTTCAGAAATTTCAAATTGCATTTAAAAATGATCCTTGTTCCTCAGAGCAGAAACATTATACAAGTGACAGAGGGGGCAAAGCAATTCAAATATGTATGAGATCGCAAATACGAGGCAAAGGAAACATGCTTGATAATTTGCATGCAAAGGAGCAACTCTGGACATGGTTAGGGAACTGCATGATCTAAAGATACCTGATTTAGGAAATAATCCAATCTGTCAAAGCTCCAGGACAAACAGTACAGCAGGATGTCACAGAGTAGAAAGAAAAAGCTGGAAGTAAAACAAAAATGTGTCCAAATTAATGCTGGTTAGGATCATTAAGGGCTGTTGGTGCCCTGAGGGCCCCAACACTCTCATCCTCAAATTTAATAGTGTTTTCTAATCAGTGCATTTCTGTTGATCCTCTCAGGTGCTGAAATTCATCCCTGAGGCCGGCCATCCCAGAAGAAAAGGCAGAACCAGGAACAACATGGCCTTAGTAGATATACAGCTGGATCATCATGAGCGTTGTGATTGTATCTGCAGTTCAAGACCACCCCGATAAAAAATAAAGAAAGAAAAGGAAAAAAAAACCCAAGACACACTAATTGCAGCTTACCAGATGTTTACTTTTAAGCAGGATTGCTCTGAGGACCTTTACTCACTAATCATTTGAACTTTGCTACTAGCCTGCCTTTGCAATTAGCAAAAATGATCGCTATGTTTCAGCATAGCTTTGCTGGTTAGTGCCATGCACCCAGACAGGCATATCATAGATTTTTATGTATCAGCATCCAAGAGAATAGGATTATGGTTATCTGTAGCTAGATCCTGAAGGTTGAGATTTTCAAAGCTTACTTACAGTCCTTAGGCATGCAATACCCACTGAAATTGAACACCACTTAGGTATTTGTGGTAGCTGGCAATGAAATAGCGTTGTGTTTCTGTTTCTCACTCACCAGTTCCTACATTTAAATTCTGCTGCCATTTCTACCTGCTTAGGTCTCCTGATGGTCAGTAGGGTTTTGTGGGTATAAATGAAGACAGTATTTGGGCCTGTATGAGTGTAAAAAGGCTTCTCCCACTCCAAGAGGGAACTTCCCAGCATTCTGGCTCAGCAGAGTGAGATGTAGTGTGGAAAATCCACCACTATATAAAATAACACACTAATAAAGTCAAATGTTGCTTTTTGTGCTTGAGCAAATCGTGTGTTGAAATTAGTAGATGCTTTGTATAAGCCAGGACATTGGTGGTGGTGGGGTGTGTGGAGGCTGGTACTTTTGCCATGGAGCCATCACCCAGGCTCTTCTGCAAGAGGGGGCTCCCGCTAAGTCCCCGAGTAAATCCCTGTGGACTGGGGCCGATTCTTGTCTCTACCTACCTGGACTGGACTCCTGCCCCTTGCCCAGAGCTGCCCACAGTTGCCCATGAGAAGCCCATTCTACATAAAAAGGGAGACAACCCTCCCCTTGCATACTCCTTGCTGCAGTTGGAAGAGTGTCATGTCTCCCCACACAGGCAATGAAGATAGGGCACTTGTTTGTTGAAAATACTGATTTGTTTTGCAGTTGTGCTGCTGGGAAACAAAACTGTGCTTGAGATTTAATTATCGTTGTTTGGTTTGGGGTTGGTTGGTTGGTTTGTTTTAAATATGGATTATTATAACTTTGTCATATATGCATTAATCTTAGTTATCTGAGGTTAGTTGTCTTATTTCAGCTCTGTGTATTGCCATGGTTAGACTATTGACAGTGAATTTCTTTTTGATTGCATTTTGCTGAGGCATATTAACTCATTAAGCAATGTCTGTCTGTCATGGAAAATGTGCATCATTTAGTAACTTCTACAAGAATATTATTAAACACCACCTCATAATAAAATAAGCACTTTAACAGCTACAGCATAGCTTCCTATGCCTTTTAAAATATTATGAAAGTGCTCTAGCTGAAAAAGGAAGAAAAAAAATCCTTCTAAACCAGCTTTAAAGGTTTTTAAATGCAGCTCCAAAAGTGTAAAATACAGACAGATTTAAGCCTGGCAAAGAATTGGAGTTTTGATCATGAATGTAGCAGGGGCAGCGTATTTAATGGCTGACGTTTTATTTTGATAGCAGACATAGACTGCA
This sequence comes from Nestor notabilis, assembly GCF_000696875.1. Taxonomy (NCBI): domain Eukaryota; kingdom Metazoa; phylum Chordata; class Aves; order Psittaciformes; family Psittacidae; genus Nestor; species Nestor notabilis. The sequence goes on from NW_009936899.1 coordinate 66,349, forward strand.
TCAGTTCATCTTGCTTGTGTTGCCTCTTGTGTTTCTGTCTCTGAAAGAGTGAAGTAGTTTGACAATAGTGTGTTATAATTAGTGGAAACTGGCATGTGCTATAATATAATATTGAAAGCCTTCAAGCCAGTAAGTTTTAGCAATCTACAATTTTTTACAAAAGTGCCCTAATATTCTGCCTTTCCCTCTTTATGAGCTCAAGTATTTTATAAGTGCTCTTTAACAATTTTAGCAAAACTTTACTGAAACATCCCTTAGAAATGTTGTGTTACTTTCTTTCCTGTACTTTAGCCTTTGAGATTCAAAAAGTGTGTGGGGGTTATTATTTATATTATTTTTTTTCCCCTCTGGCTCCCAGATGTCTATTTAAAGATGCTCCTGAATGCTGACTTGGGAAGTGATTCATCATTTTTCAAAGCAATTTACATTAAAAGAACAGCACTGTAACCAAAGATTGACAGCCTCATTTCATAGTTCAGGACTGTTTAACAGAGACTTCATTCTTTTTCTGTGTCTATCTTAATAACCAGATTGACCCAGCCCTTCCCTAATTTTTAGGTAATTTTGAAAGAAATCTGCATGTGAAACCTTAGCAGTACTGATTGCTTTTGAGACAGTGCACTCCAGTATATATTCTTGACTAAATTATGCCCAAATTACGCCTAAGCACTCTACCCTTGTAGTTAGCGATGGTTGTGGGAAACATCAGTTTCATATGGTTTTGTGCTTTGAGTGGTCCTTTAATTCCCACCTCCCAGGGAAAAACGTGCACCAGGCATCAACTGTGCTTGGCATCTCCCATGAGCCTCTGCCTGCTTGCCCAGTCTCCACTCCAACAGCCATATGTTGGGAGGGGGATTTACACCTCCTAATTTGGAGGATCCAGCCTTTTCTGTAAGCCCAAATTACTGCTGCAGGCAACTGGGAGAGAGAGGCTCTTCCAAAGTGTGCCTTAGCCCACACCTAGTGTGGCAACTTTTCTTTCTCTCTTTCGACTACATAGCAAGATCAGAACACTGATATGGGCATCTAAGTGAGATACGGAAAGGTAGATGGTATGAATACTCATTTTAAAGACTGAACAGTTTAGCCAACTGAATTGGATACAGGCAACAGCAGATGCCAGGGTCCAGCAGAAAAATGCAGCTGTAAAGAGATTAATATAGTAGGGTTTTTCTTCTTGCTTAATGTTGGGTTTATTTCTTAAATATAGGCTAAATTAGTCACAAAATTTTACTGGGACACTTCATAATGCAGGGAACCATTTACTGCTTCATGCTGCTGCCTACCGTACAGACTGCATGTGCAGGTGAGTCAAGGGCGGGCTTTATGTTGCAGTGTGGGGATAACATACATGTGAACTAAGAAAAACTCCCCAAAATCCAAGCCTTGAGCTGCAGTGACCCTGATGAAACCAAGTATCAGCAAATTGTTTCGTTTTTATTTATTAGCAGAAATTGCAGAGATGTTTTTTCCATAACTTTATTCTCTTTTTTGTCTATGTAATAATTGTTATATTGTTTACATACTATTTTAACTTAAAAAGCAAAGTTATTAAAGAAACTAACCTGATTAATTTTATTGGTGGAATTGGAAACACACCCCCCCTCCAAAAAGAAATACCTTTTCAGTGGAAATTCAGAAAGATTCCTAATTTCAAACCACTCACTAGCTTTTTATTTACTGTGTTCTTCTGGGATAGAGCCTACTTTCTCAAGTGCAATCTATATATATATTTTTTTTTTGTTATCTCAGTTAAATGCAGCTTTCCTAGCAGTATTTTTTACTTTATACAGTATGTAATATGTCTTATCTTGAAAAAATAAATACTGATTTTGAAAGAAGATACTCTGAGTGATTATTCAGAATTCAGATGAACTAAAACCTGCTATTTACTGGAATACATTTTCACAACATGACAACTTCCATGTTAGATCTCCTTGTGAATTTCAGCAGTCATTCCCAGGAGCAAGAGGGAAGTATTGAAGTGAAATCTGGGGGTAGTCCAGTTTGAACCCTGAGGTAGAAGAGCGGAAAGCTTCCTTGCAAAGCAGCATGACAGCAGCACAGCATTTCATATAGCCAGATCAGGGTGCTTCCCCAGAGCTAGTGCTGGTCTTAGCCCCCACGGGCTTGGCCCCAGCAGAGATGTCCTCACTTGTCCTACCAAAGCAGCTTCTTACTGCCTGAAGGTCTGCAACCCACCTTAACCAAGGCAGACCTAAGCATCCAATTTTTGTAAAAGAACCCAAAGCCTCTCAAGGTGGGGAAATTCTATCTACCCTTGTGAGTTCAGGCCCTTCCCCCAAATTTGGCAGACACAAATTTTGTTGTGTTGCATCTGGAACATATCTTTCATAGCTTTGATAACTAACTTAGAATTTAAGGCTCTTGTGTTAAACTAAAGCTGCCTTAGGTTGTCACTGGATCTTGAACTGAATAAGAACATGAAATTTTTGTCAAATTAATTCTCCATTAGCTAGACACCCAGTCTGATACAGGAAATACAGATAGCATACAGTCCAGGGACCCAGCTTTGCAGCCTGTGCTCATGCATGTGCACCTTGTTCTGTACAGTAATGTCACTGACATGGAATAGTCAGTCATTCAGATAAGCATATTTATCCTCTTTGGTTTGATCATTGTTAGTCAGAGAAAGAATTCATGTATCTTGAATATTTGGGGTTTTTTTGGGAGGGAGAGAGGCAGTCTGAAGAGCCATTTACTAACAAAGGAAGCAGTTCCATTCTGTACAGTGCACAAGGACACATTAATAGGCAGAGAATACATTTTTTCCCCTTCAGAAATGCACTGTGTAGAAAGCAGTGCAGTAACTGTTCAAGCAAGTGTTCAAGGATGGCATAAAGCTCCTCCCATCCAGCATTGCTACCTACCTGTGTAAATAATGGCTGGCTAACATTATTAGTTTGTCCTTGTGCTCACATGAGTGAAAGCTTTTAGAAATCTGAAACGTAAAAAGTAGCTTTGTGTCTCTTTAGCTGAAAAAGTATATGGTTCCTGAGGTCATTCAGGAACTCACCATTACCTTTTCTTTTTAAAAATAAGTATATTTAAAAAATTCTTCTTCCCATTTTTGATAAACTCAGAATCTTCTAGCTGATTTTAAGATCAACAGCTATAAAAATACTTCCCTGTGAATTCATTTAAGATTTCCCTTATCCCTTGCTCTTTTCTGGAGAGCATTGCCCAGTCACGCTGCTGTAACACAAATTCAGCAGATGTCCAATTTGTACTTACTCTCCCAGGGACTCGAGTGCAGTACCTAATGAAAATACAGAAATTAGCATTCTGGTCTCTCATTCTAGGAACTTTAAATTTAACTGTGTTTATTGATAGTCTTGGTCAAATATGCTGAAATACAGAACATTCATAATTTACTTGGTCATTCATTGTCGGGCCTTGAAAATCTGTCTTAAGTGTTTAAAATGCAAATTTGATTTTGCATTTATTTTTACAGACTTCTTCAAGAAATGGGATTTCCAAACCAGCAAATTTTCTGCCACAAATGGTAGAAAAGAAGTATTCTAGGTTTTAGACTATCTTCTGAAATTGATTTGACTTATGACTTGGTCTGAAAGTCCTTTATAGTTAGTGAAAATGGTATTTCAAAACTGAATTTATAAAACCTGTTTTTTGAAACTGAGTTTCAAAAGCTCGTTTATATACTGCTTATAGAAAGTTGCTGTGGCACAGACATGCTTTAATAAAAATGAAACTAGTTACATAATGCTAGTTACTGTATTAGATGCTCCAATTTCAAGCTGACAAAGGACTTCTGCTTCAGTTGAAAGAATTTCCGTTTCAGAACCAGTACGAAGAGAAAAGGATGAAAAGAACTGAGTACTTTTCAAATATTTTGATATAAAGGGTGATGACATAAGAAAAAACCCTTGGCTTTTATTCATTGCATTTTATTAGATAAGTAATAAAAGTAGACAACATAACCTTTTTGTTCTGTGTTTTAGATTGGAGAGTATCATCTCAAGTAGTGGGTGCACCGCGATGAGCTCTCTCAGCTCAGTCTGAAATCAGTTAACCCTCTCCAAGATGAAGGTGGTCATATCATCACAAATGTGTCAAATCTTTCTATCCACTGTCATAGTTTCTTTGTCTTCTACCAAACAAAGAATAAACAAATAAATTCACTTTGGTAATACGGTATTTCCACTTGTACCTCGTATATGAAGAAAGAGGATTCCCTCCCAAGAAATGAAAAACTATTATGCACTGAAGAATCACATACTGGCTGAGATGGGAAGGGACCTCTGGAGACTGTCTTGTCGAACCCTCTGCTCAAAGCAGAGTCATCTACCACAGGTTGCTTAGTAATGCCCGGTTGGGTTTTGAATTTCTTAAAGATGGAGACTCCACTGTATTACTAGACTTCATGTAGAGCAAGGGGGACATTAATTTGTTTTGACAAACTGGGTGGAAACGAGATGGAGAAAAGTCTGACAAGGTCTTGGATCTCCACTGAGGGCTGTGGCCCAGGGAACACTCTGCAATCCTTGGTGACCAGACCCTTCTCCCTGCCAAGGAAGGCAGGACTTTGAGCTTTTGTCCCCATACTTACCCAACGGTATCAACAATATGATAATTCAAGGACCAGACAGAGTCACGTATCTTAAGTGTTGTGGGGAGAAGGGCCAAACATCCCTGAAGGAGGATTCTTCCCTTCAGTAATAGTGTAGTAAATGTCTGGTTCATTAATAACAAAGAGATAACTTGTTAGGTTACATAGCCGAAGGCTTGTCCCTACAGACAAGAAGGAACAGAGCACAGGAAAGAAGAACCAGCACAGGAAAGACACCCAGTCACCTCATCAGACCAGTGGAGCCCCCAGCCCCCTCAGCCCCAGGTTGCTCTAGGGAACCTCAGTGCATGAACAGGGGGACACTTATCATCATGAGCCACAGGAGAATCATAGAATTATAGAATACCATGTTGGAAGAGACCTCAAGGATCATCTGGCCCAACCTTTCTTGGCAAAGCATGACCTAGACTAGATGTCCCAGCACCCTGTCCAGCTGAATCTGAAAACTGTCCTTTGCTAGGGAATCCACGACTTCCCTGGGGAGATTATTCCAGTGTCTGATTGTTCTCACTGTGAAAAATTTTCCTCTTGTGTCCAGTTTTAATCTCCACAGGAGTCACTTGCACCCATCACCCCTCATCCTTTCCATGTGACTCCTGACAAAAAAGGGAGTCTCCCTCTTCTTTGTAGCCACCCTTCAAATACTAGAACATGGTGATAAGGTCCTTCTTTTCTCTAGGCTGAACAAACCCAGCTCTCTCAGCCTTTCCTTATACGGTTTTCCAACACTTTGATCATCTTCATGGCCCTTCTCTGGACCTTTTCCAGCCTGTCCACATCTTTTTTGTATAGCAAGACACTGAATCCATTTGTCGCTGTGTAGGTGAAAAAGCCACAAGTGGGATGATGACATCTTTATCTCTGCTTGTGATACCCTTGTTGGCATAACTCAACATCCTGTTGGCTTTCTCACAAGAGGGTTGCCATCACCTGATAGACTGAGGAGTGGTCACAGCCCAGGGAATGGGGACCACCATGAGATGGCAGGGGAAGAGTATTTCAAGATTGCACATGATTTCTTATAGGATGTTCCGGGCAGGATGGAGAAAGGAAAGATCAAAGTGGTTTGGGAAGGAGTGCGTGGGAAAACAGCAGGACAAGGCAACAGAAGGGACAGTCATATGCAAGCAGGGGCTGGTCAGTGCACTTGCCTGGCCATGCTCTGTGTGTGACCAGCAAAGTCTGTCCTGGCATCTCACTAAACCCCATTTCTAGCCATTTTCCCAGGCAAGAGGGTTTGTCCTGGGGGGGTGAGATGGTGGAGGGGGGTCTGGTAGTGTCTGAGTGATAGCCCCTGGGGTGTGACCAGGGTCTGGAGGCCTGTGTGTCCTTGGTGCCAGTGACCAGAGAGATCACATTGGCTGCTGGACAGACCAGAGGGTCAAGGTCAACTGTCTGAGAGATTATGGGGCCTTGGGATCAACTAAGACCTACGTGCATGCACACAAGACAGTGTGTCTATGGGAACACGTGCTTGGCCCCGCTGCTGGCTGAACATGGGTGCACAGAGCTGTGGCAGCCTTGCCTTCGTCAGGCCACCAGACTCAGCAGCCACTACCACTGTTCAGCAAGCCATCACAAGGAAATATTTCATAATTGTGTCAAGATTGGAGACTGCAGTATTTTGCAGCTTTCAGATAGATTTTCCCATTAAGTCATAGGAAGGCAAATTGTCCAGCTTTACTGCAGTACACAGGCTCTGCTGCAGCACAGCCCCCAGAGCATCCTCCTGAACTCAGAGAGCACCTGGTGGAAAAAAAAGGCCTTCATTAAACTGTTCTGATACCCAACAGATGGCATTCATTGCAACCTTTATATCAAAATACCAACCCTTGGATTCTGTTGCTAATTTATTTCAAAAGGTCAGGCAAGGATTTGTGTACCCTCAAGGAACCAATTGCTTTATAGGAAGCTGCAGTTTTAGTATTCAAATAATTCTGGATAGGCAAAATGCTGCAATTTTCTGAGTTAAACTGTATCTGAACACCAATTGCACAACTGATTATTAAATGAAGATAAACCATGTAAGTTTCCATGAAGAAGACTTTTTTTTTTTCCCAATTAAAATGGAGACACTTGGGTCCAAATTAAGACCCTGACAAGAAAAGGTGAACAAATTAGTTTCACCGAGAAATGCAGGTGCTGCATACCTGAAATCTTCAGGATTGAACAATGCAGGCTAAGTCAGCAATTTTGATAATCAAACGACAAGTATCCCTTAGAATGTTCTTCTATATAAAGCTAATTCAAGGACCAAATGAAAGCTAGTCTTTGCATTTTAATACCATGAGCTGATGGCACTGAGATCTGGCCAGCATCAAGTACTTTTTATTTTATCTGAGTGTGTAAGTTCTTTTGTTTCACAAGCATTTTAACAAGCCATGCAAGTTTCATCAAATACTAAACTGAAGTTCTTTGACCTTCTCAGCAGTTCTTATTGAATAGCAGGGACAAAAGAGTACTCCTTGCATAGAGCGGAGCTCACATGGACATGCAAATGTCTACCTCAAAAAAAAAAAAAAAAGAAACCACAAGCCAAAACCATGTTTGGAGTGATTTGTTTATGTGCTGAAGGAGTTTACTTGTTGGTGGAATGTTTTTAAAGAGAACAATTTGCTTTTAGAGTCCAAAATTCAATGTTTATTCATGTAGGACCCTACTGAATAATCAAGAGTTGGCAAAGTGATAACTCACCTATAAACTATGTGAGGCATCTGCTAAATTAACTGTTACACCCATTGACATCTCCTGCCTTTTTCACTTGCATTATGACACTCTAAACTACAGTGACTGATACCCAGTGACACTGGCCTTCAGGGGCACACAAGTAGGCACTCTACAACTGATTTGACCAAAGAAGCAACCTGACATTTGTTTAGCTTATCAGAGTGAAGGATGACACACAGTGTTGCTATTTGCTCTCTGAAAAACCTGTGTAAGTTATACGATTATGCAGGTACAGCATAAATTAGGCAAAAAGTGGTCTACAGATAAATGCTGGAAATCTAAAAGGCCATGCTAAGGCCTTTAACTTGGAGAAACTCATGGAGACTGCATGCTCCAGGAAAACCAAATTATCTGAGTGGTCCTTGAAAACTAGCATCCTTGAGTGTAGAACAACTTATATGGTACTGAGTAACTGAGAAAACTGCTATTACAATAGCATATGATGCATTACACTGAAGTTGTGGAGCTTTTTCCTAGTCTCTGAAAGTTTTTTGAGTAATTCCTTTGACTGCATTTGATTCCAAGCAGTTACTCCTCTTCCATTTAATCCAAAATGGAACAATCCTCTGAGCAAATTAATCTTGCCAATATATCTGTGTGTATAAATATAGCCATGTATGCATATATATAAATAAAATAGATATTACACATACCTATACCTATATACATATACATATACATATACATATAGATACACATACACATACACATATACATAAGTTTTTCCATAAACCCAAATTAAAAAAACAGCAAGAAAAAGTTTAAATCCTACTCTATCAAGATAAAATTAATCAGCAGGCAAAGAAATATTATTCTTATGCTACAACTAAATTTACTGTCTTCCTTTGAAAATCACTGAATGCTTTTAACACAAGCACTATGCAAGACACACTCATTTTTGTCCTCTTCCAGGCTTCCATTTGCTTACACAGGAAATTCTGAGAAGTCTGCTCAGTGCTAACACAGTTACTGAAGGCTGTTAGTTGCAGTTCTTTGGAACTCTTTAGCTGAATTTTTTGTTATGAATTTTGCAGTTTTGCTGCTTCTACAGAAGTCTTGAGAGACTGGTAACAGTCATGCTTCGTCTTTCAGGTGTTTACATCTACAAGACATCAAAGAAATGTGCCTTTGATGAAATTCAGTGGATAAGAAAAGAGGAAAAGTTGCATACAACTCTGCCAAGGTCTTTGAATTAGGCACTGCTGTTGACCTCAGGCATCTATTACAAGAATCCAGAGGTCTTACTGTCTCAAGATACTAGTAAAGCCTGAAGATCTTAGGGAAATGGTGAACTGCATGAAAGCCTGAACATCCTCATTACCTCACTTCACTCTCAAGGGTCAACACCTTGAGCTGTAACACCTTGAAAATGTTCTAGCATTATCATTTTTATCTAAGCTGATAACTAGTCTTGGGTTCATAGGGCCATAACCTACACAGAGAAAGACTTAAAACAGTTATCTGATATATACTATACCAGCTTGCTCAGAAAGGGATAAGACACACAGAGGATGAATGATGAATATAAGCCTTCTTTCCTCTAAAAGCAGCAAGAAGGTTAGTCTGGCCTCAAGAATCTTAGTTTCAGTTTGACATTATGATTGTGCATTACTTATTAGCACTGGAAAAATAATTGGGTCTTTAACTGTGTCTTTAAAATCCTAGCAATGTTGAGCTGTCTGACAGGACAGGGGATTCCTTTGACTAAGTTCACAACTCTGGCCCAGCCTACATCCGCTGAGAGCCACAGGAGAGAAACAGGTCCATACAGGGCACTTTCCCTGACTGTAACACAGGCATCTAAACCACATCAGGGAAGGTGAACAGAGAGGAACAAGAACTCCCTTGACAAAAATATCCAAAAGCCTGGTTCAGGGCAAGTGCTATGGGTGAGCCATCCTAGGTTCATTTTCTAGTACATACAACTGACCAGCAAGTGGTACCACAAGGAGTAGGGACTGGCAATGCAGAGGGAGAGCAGCTCGTACAAGTAATATAGAAGGGTGAGTTTAAGTCTTGCTTTTCTTGAAGATTGAAGGCTGGTCCCAGTAGGCACAATTGTATATGGAAAGCTGAATAATTGGGCAGAGGGGTCACTGATAACTAAACACATCACTCCTTGGGCTTTGAATAAAGGTCACCTAGATTTACCATTCCTACCTGATTATGTAAAGATTCCCCAACCCTTTCCAACACAGTGTTTTAACATGCCATAGTTATACACATTTCAAACGAAATATGATGTTAAATACAGTTATACATGTTAAATACGTTGTTGGTGTAGCATTTATAAGAAGAATGCACATATACTGGCATGCTTTGTAGCAGTAAGATAAATTTAAGCATAAGAAAACTATTGCATTGTAAACAAATATTTTTCTTCATTGAAGAAAATGGGTGTTACAATGCTATTAATTAGCACTTCCTATTCCAAGGCAGTGTTTGCCCACTCTACTGACTACGATGATTACATCATCCATTACTTCATGATAAAAGCTGGTGAAACTAAAAATAAACACAAAGTTCTCTTCCCTATCTATGAACAAACAATACTCTCCATTCACTTCCCAGTGTAACTGAATGGCAGGAAGCAATATAACAAAGAAGTCATAAAAACTGCAGAAGATATAAACTTCCTGCCTATTAATTCTGAACTGTTAGGACAGGCTAGAGCAATGGGCAGTTACAAAGTATATTCCAACTAATAACAGGAAGACTAAGTTCCTATAAAATGATTATTACGAGAGAATGTACAAGTGACTGGGAAACCTACCATGCCCAAATGTTGTTTGGAATTCAGCTGAAATGAATGGAGTGATGCAGAGGAAACTATATGAGTACCTCTTTTCCATCAGGATGGATGGCAGATGGATTTATCACGCTTGTAGAGTACTAATTCTTTTCAGGCATACAATGTCATATATCATGTCATTTGTGGCATGGATCATTACCGTTATTTCTAGAGATCCCTCTATAGCAAAACCCCAGCTCCCAAGCTTAGTTTGGAGCTATCAACTTTCAGCTTTATATTTCTGTTATTTCTAATCCAACACAACTGTTTTGCTCCACTTTTTTTCAGGTCCCTCCATACCAGGCACTGTTTAGAAGCAAGATATTTCATTTTACCTCCATCTCCATTTATTTATTTATTTATTTTCATTGGAATCACAAGTTAACTGATTCTGGTCCACAAAGAAACAACTAAATATCCCAAAGGTGGGTGTCAGGAAATGGTGCGAGACTCTTTTCAGTGGTGCTCAGTGACAAGACGATGAGCAATGGCCATAAGGTAAAGCACAAGAAGTTTTACCTGAACGGGAGGAAGAACTTCTTTATACTGAGGGTGGCAGACCACTGGGACAGGCTGCCCAGAGGGGGTTGTGGAGTCTCCTTCTCTGGAGACATTCAAAACCTGCCTGGACACATTCCTGTGTAACCTGCTCTAGGTGGCCCTGCCTTAGAAGAAGGGTCAGGCTAGATGATCTCCAGAGGTCCCTTCCAACCCTAATGATTCTATGGCTTTGTGATTCCGTGAATTATTCTTTCTGTTGTAGTCATGCTGTTTATTGTACATTAGATCTTGAATGAAAGAAAGATATTTTGGTGAAATGACAGGGCAAACCTCTTTGTGCAATTCAGAACAACCATGCTTCACCTAAGCCAAAGTTTTCAGTCTGTGCTGAGTATTTATTTACATGCATCAATGTGATATCAACACAAGCTAGAAAAGCATTCTAAGTGCCACATCAGAAAGTGAATACAAATCAGGGTTTCAGTTTCCCCAGCTTTCCTGATGTGTGATATTATTTGGAAAAATAATGAAATTTAAAACTGTTACGCCTTCTCTACAAATATTTATATTCTGTAGCGGTTTTCCTTAGAGGATGAAGATAAAATCTCACCCAAAATCTTTTGTTGAAGTGAAAAAAAACTAAATGGGTACCAATAAAAACTGCTGATTACAGATTTATAGCCACATTAATGAAAGTAATGGATATTTAAAATCAGCTTTGAAAATCTGAATATTTGTAGACTACTAATATGGTAATTTACTCAATGTTGGGCCCACTGGAGTGTGTGATGCATCTTTACAAAGGCCAAAGAAATAATTCAGCAGG
>NW_009936899.1:77824-85663 GCF_000696875.1 Nestor notabilis
ATGAATTTGATAAGAGACATTAGGTTAAAGGAACCTATGGTGCAGTAAGCCTGAAGGGAACTGCATAAAGGCCGAAAGCTCTGATGATTAACTCCCCATGACATTCAGGTATCAGAGAGGGTAGAACTGATCTTATTAGTTGAGGAATGGGTCAAGTGGCATGTTATAAATTATACTTTTGCCCTCTCAAACATCTTCTTTGTGCTTCTTATGGTGCTAAAGCAATCCTAGATTGCAGAGAAAGAAATGCCAGAAGCTTTGCAGGAATTAAAGTGCAAGAGAGTTACTGTGGCATCTTATTTCTAATGCTGTATTTCTTAGCAGCACTGGCAGCATGATAGAGAAGATAGCATTTAATTTAATGTTGCTTTCAAAGTGTACAGAAACTCTGGATTAATTTTTTTTTTTTACGTAGTAAGCAGATACAGCTTCTAAACCCGACATGAGCAGGCAGTGTGCGCTTGCAGCCCAGAAAGCCAACCGTATCCTGGGCTGTATCAAAAGAAGTGTGACCAGCAGGTCGAAGGAGGCGATCCTGCCCCTCTACTCTGCTCTTGTGAGGCCTCACTGGGGGTATTGTGTCCAGTTCTGGTGTCCTCAACATAAAAAGGACATGGAGCTGTTGGAGCAAGTCCAGAGGAGGGCCACGAGGATGATAAGAGGACTGGAGCACCTCCCGTATGAAGACAGGCTGAGAAAGTTGGGGCTGTTCAGCCTGGAGAAGAGAAGACTGCGTGGAGACTTCATTGCAGCCTTCCAATATCTGAAGGGGGCCTAGGAGGATGCTGGGGAGGGACTCTTTGTTAGGGACTGTAATGGTAGGACAAGGGGTAATGGCTTTAAACTTAAACAGGGGAAGTTTAGATTAGATCTAAGGAAGAAGTTCTTCACAGTGAGGGTGGTGAGGCACTGAAATAGGTTGCCCAAGGAAGTTGTGAATGCTCCAACCCTGGCGGTGTTCAAGGCCAGATGGGACAGAGGCTTGGGTGACATAGTTTAGTGTGTGGTGTCCCTGCTTGTGGCAGGGGGGTTGGAACTAGATGATCTTAAGGTCCTTTCCAACCCAAACCATTCTATGATTCTATGATTCTATAAAACGATCAATCTGGCTTTAATACCCTTTTGATTACAGCTTTGTGATACAAGCAATACCACCTGCTGTGAGGAACAATAGTCAGACTAGGCATTAGTGTTATTAATAAAATGTAATTTTTTTAATTTCTTCTTTGAGTGTTCATAGTAAAACATGTAGGCTTTTAAATATGTAATTAAATGTTACCTGCCACCCCTGCTGGCTGCACTGTAAATAGTGCTAATTCCTCAAAAAATTTTCTTTGAGTAATGCTGTGCTGCAGTCAGCAAATGATTCTTAAAGCTCTGCAATCAGAAAAATATTCTTTGAGTTTTACACAGTTTTTAAAGCAGTAGAAACATTAACCACCTTCTTATTTGCAAAATGCATACATTACCACTTTGGATTTTCAGGCAGGAGCCTAAACAGCTTGCCAGGGAAGAAATATTATCTGAGCAACCCATGCCAGAGCCCTCCATAGAATCTACAGAACTTTACTACACGCAGGAGGGGTATGTTTTATTGCCAATAAAAACATGATTTCATTAAGGAGCTTTATCATATGCAATGTTTACATAAACTATCTTTTTTACACTGCACAAATTCCCATTGAGATCAATTGGGCAAGTGTCCAACGCTCGAACTAGGCATCCTCTGTAATAAACAGAATATGAAGCAGCAGAAAATACTAGTATTTCAAATAAATTATGATTTCTAGCTAGTGTCTAGCATTGCCCTGTGAAGGATCGTGTTTCCCCATTGAAGTCTGAAGTCATGGTTCCATAGCCCAGAAAGGCCTCTGAGTACTCTCAGGTCTGTCTCACAGGGCTCTTCCACTCCAGAATGATGCTGAGGATTGCAAAAGAAGTTCTACATCAAGCAGAAGGCAGGTTTTCAGGGCAGCAGTTTCCAAGTAACAGAAAATATCTTTTCTGGCCACATTCCCTGAGAAAAAAGTAAGAGACTGTAGTTGGTTGATGCTACTAATGGTATTGCTTTGTATTATATTTTAATATGCTCCCCATTATTCTTCAAGTATGGTGTATTTGATGCAATACCAGTACTTGTCTACCTTAATCCTGTAATATCAGTGATTCAGGCTCTCTATTCAGTTCTGTAAAATTACAAGAAATTTAAATACTGTGTATATGTTCTAGTAAGAAAATGACAGCTATGTGACTTGTTTGCTCTGATGGAGCCTGTCTTGCCTAGCTGAGTAGAAGCTAAGTTCATTTAATTTTCCATATGGATGCTGTATTTCATTGAGTTCTGTCATCCCTTTAAGGGTTCCTCCTGACTCCTTTCCGCCCTGATTCTATCAAGGACTTGTTCTTTTTTGTCACCTGCAGTTTCAGCTACTATTAGCTCGCTCTTTATTTTGTAGTTGGGGTAACAGCACTGCTTGTTCTTCTAGGCCATATTTTGATAACTTCCTAAGTTCTCCTCTCATCATGGCTGTACAGGAAGAGGGATAGCTCTGTCATTTGCAGACACTTATTCTTACAATGACCAAAATGAAGAACAGATGAGTACAGCAAAGGTGGGCCTTCTAAATCACTGCAAAGCATTAAGATGAGAAGTTTCACAGCAACAGATGAAGTTGATGTGAGGTTTAGGAAATCAGAAAAAGACAGTTTCTGCAGAGCACAAACAAGAAACATTTGTTTAAATTGCATTTAGCCATGTGTGTTTGGAATTTGTGTAAACCACAGGATCCCTCTATACAGTCAACAACAGTGAGGTTCACTTGACCAAGTGTAAATGTCTATAATGTAAGCATCCACAGTGAAATCAATGATAAGTACATCCTGCACATAACCAAGAGAGAGAAACAGGCAATCTAAAGTGGATTTCTAGATTTAGTCAGAAGAATTATGCCCGAAAAATGCTTATTTCTCTACATTAATTGAACAGGGTCCTTAGTATTTGCACCGATATGACCTCTAACAACAGGTGAGATGAATCCCAGTTAGAGTCAAAGGTGCCTCTGAGGTGGGATGAAGTACCCACTGGAGAATGGTGTGTGTGGCTGGACATGTGTTTCACTGTCCCTGATTACTGAATTTAGTAGTAAAATACGGATAAACCTATGTCAAGTATTTGATTTTAAAAATCAGTGCATTGTCTGGGGACTGGACAAGCCGTACATTTCATAAATAATATGACAATCACAAAAATTTAGTACCTAATTCCATATTTAGATTATTGTCTTCCTATTCTTTCAAAGTTACTGAGTTCACCCAGCTGTCTTTGTTTTCTGTGGAAAACATATGTTCCCAGAACTTATACCTAAACTGTCTTTATTTTGTTTTTAAGAGGTCTGTTGAGGTTAAGAATATACAGTGCCAATGTAATCTGATATGTGCAAACAAACAACAAACTATTGAAAGGAAAATAATATAAACCAGATATGGTGATGAATTCTCTGAAATATTGTAAATGTGGTACCTTACCCAGAGGTTAGCACTCAGGCAGTCTTGTGCCTTCATTGTTGACCTATATGTGAAGAAAAAGTAAGACCTTGGCAAATCTGTGAATGACACTAAATTGGAGATGATAGAAAAAAGGAAGGCACTATGTAACACAGTGAATGTTAAAGTGTCAGTCCAGAAGGATGCTGACAGTTTTGATCACTGAGCCAGCAGAAATCACATACAGGTCAGTAAAGGGAAGTGCAAATCTCCTTGCCCAGGTGGACTAACGCCATCCGGCAGTACAAACTGGGGAATGACAGGTCGAGTAGTAGCCATGCATATAGGGACAGAGGGTTACTGTCAGCACCAGCCTGAACATCAGATAACTATGTCTGATGTTTGCTTTCAGTCCAAACAGCACAAACTTAATTCTGGGATAGCTTCTGGTGAGTGTCATCAGCAGAAGAGAAGGTGGTATGCCACCATTACCACTTACCACTGATGAGGCAACACCAGGATCACCAGTTTTTACCCTGCCTAGTTCAAGAAAAATATTGAGACACTGGAGAGAGTCCAATGGAGGACTGCCAAAATGGTGAGGGACTTAGAGCACATGGCCCATAAGGAAAGGCTGGGGGAGGTGGGGCTTTTATTCTGGTGAAGATAAGACTAAGAGAAATTCTAACAGCTATCAGCAGCTGCTTGAGTTACATAAGCACCAGAGTGAAACTCTGCTTGATAACAACAGATGGTGTAACAAGGAGCAACAGTCACTGTTCTTGGCTTGAGACATTCTGCCTGGACACAAGGAAAATCTGTTTCACTGTTACAGCAGTGCAGCCCTGGCACAGGCTGCCCAGAGAGGCTGTCAAATCTCCACCCCTGTAGGCTTTCAAGACTTAGCTCAGTAAAGCTATGCAGCCATCATCTATTGTCAGCAACAGCCCTACTTCGGGCAAGAAGTGGGACAAGAAACTCCAGAACCTCCTTCCAACCTCTTAAGTGACTTTCTAAAAATTCCACATAGTCCTGGTGTGTAGGAAAAGTAGGAATGACTGAGGACTTGTTTTTCGGAAGTTAAGTAATTTCAAAACCTTTTAAAATTACACAGATTATGAAAATGGTAACAGATTTGTATCCTCTTTCTCTTTTTCTACCTTCCTTCCCCCAAGACAGATAACTGACAGATAAGACACATAAGGAGTGGAGTTCAGCTGCCTGAACGCTGGTGTTCAGGACCACGTTGCTCAGATGTTCTGTGGTATCCAAGACACCCCACTGGGACTAGCAGATGTGAAACAAGGTCTATGGACTCCCAAGCCCTTCTCGGGAGGCAGCTTGAAATCTGTGTTTAGAAGAGTGCATCTCACCCTGTTAGTCAAGTAACTGTAAATCTGAGAAAGCACAGTGCCAGAATAGCTAGAATAACATTTTGGTCAAGCTTTTTTGTTTAAATATGTCTGTTGTGACAAACATTTAATGCTAGCAGTAATTTGCTACTGCCAATTAAAACATAAAACTGTAATATCTCATTTAAAGCCATTTTCGGGGTCTTAGGACACTTCCTCGAGTATCTGTCATCAAACACAGAGTGAAAAGGATTTATGAATATCCTGGGGAGCACTACTATATTTTAACAACTATTTTCTTTTAAGTCTGTAATCTGTGTATTCAAGACTGACACCAGTGATTATAAATCACAGCCATTCAAATTAATAATTGTAATACTAAAAATTTTGAAAGAAGGGGAAGATACAAGATCATCTGGGCAGGTTATACTTTGCTGGTGTGCAACTCATAATTTGAAGGACAAATTAAACAGCCAAAGAAAAACAGAAGATAAATATTTTTATTTTCAAGATACTGTGTTGACAGTACTCTTCAGTATTTTTAAGTGTTAAAAGGACTGGAGTTGCAACAGTTAAGAAATAAAGAAAATATTTATTATGAAAGCCTCAAAATTAATAAGACAAATAGTTGTTATTATGCTCACACTCCAGAGGGGAAAGGAATTCAAGTGTTGCCAAAACCACTGAGAAAATAAAGGGTTTAGCTAAGACTGCTGGATTATTTTATAATGAATTCCATGTTTAAACACCTGTACTGTTTTTTTCCTCCTTCGGTTGTTTGGGGTTTTTATTATTTTATGTTTCTAAAATATGAATTGTCCAGAGATCAACAGAAATGTAAACATTTGACTCAGTCAATGCTTATTATAGCCAGCAGAAAGCACAAGCACAGATATGATGGTACACATATGCATCACCTACCTTTCAGTTGTACTTATTAATCCTTGGGGTTTTTTGGGAGTTTGTTTCTTTGGGGTTTTTTGTTTGTTTTCTAGGCTGTTCCAATTCTGAGTCTGATTTGAATCAATTAAATAAAATAAGATATTTTCATGAAAACATGTGTTTGGTTTGACCAAGTCTTCACAGAGTTATGTATTGGACCAAAATAATATTGAACATCAGTCCTTCTCTCTTTTATTGCTTCGATTCTGGAATGAGAACCCACAAAACACACAACTCTGTGAATGGCTCTCAAAAGACATGAAAAAGCTTAGAAAACTATAAATGACTGTTTACAAAGAGACCTCACCTCAGATGGGGATACCAAAGATTAAATATCACAGTTGAAACAGCAACACTAACCCCTGAACCAGCATACAATCACCAAATCAGTGTCTGCTTTCTAAAACTTCCCTTAAAAACTCCAGCAGTAAAAAGCAGCTGGTAACTTCTAATGACCTTCAGCAACAGCACTCCCATCTTCAGGGAATTGAGATTGATTTTCCACAGCTACCAGTGTAAAGACCTTTTGCCTGGGAGTATACAATGGTACGAAGGTCAGAGTATTTGAAGGCAAACTTTTACAGGGTTAGACTTCAGCTATGTGGTGTTTACAGCTAGCAATTAATGCTTGCCATTTTACACCCTGGAGTCACCTGCAGTTTCAAAACAGATTAAGCAAAGTGGTCCCCTCAAGCTCATGGGAGCAATTCTCTAAAGTGAAGTATCAGACTCAAAAGAGTCTGGAAGGAGGCAATACATAAATCAAAGCTAATGATGAATTACCAGTGCACTTAGTGCTGGATCTCAAGTCTTTGCATGGTACAGCTGAAGTATGTGCTGTTCTCTGTTCCTAATAGTGATGCTTTCTGGGGAAAGTGGGCTAATGCAAAGGAGGAAACAAAGCTAAACTGTCTGATGGATGGACTTTCAGACAAGGGACAGTTGTATTTCTTTTTTTAAGAATAATTTAGGGTCTCATTTCTCTTTTTTTTTTTTTTTTTTTTCTCAGGGTCCCACACTGAAACAATCTTACTCTTAGGTAGACAGTTTAGGAATACCAGGTACTTCCTCTTCATCACCATTTTCCCCACATATCTTTGAAATTCTGAGCCTGTTCTACTGTAAAACTAGAGTATCATTCAGTCAGACAAGAACAAGAGCAGAAGGAAAATCTTACATTGCTGTATAAACCCATGAAGAGGAAATGCTGCTCGTACAGAATATAATGAAATACCCATGAAGACACAGAAGCAGTTTACTACAGTAATACCCCTGTCTTGAAACATAAACCTTTGGGTTTGATATAATACACTTAGGAAATCTAGTCTTTCCTTCACCTGCTTTCCACCCTGTGCTGCATAGCAGGCTATCTGAAAGGGTGCATTTCCTTGGATTGGAAAGTAATTTATTGTATTCATGCTACCATATGATCTAAACTATCGTAGATGCAGTGGTTATGTGACTGAATATAAATGAATTAATTTACATATGAAACATGGCTTCTGTAATTTTGTGAAGGGGGTCTAACTTAAAGCCTTTAATAATCTCCTGAAGGTGCCGCACTAAGATATTTAGCCAAAGTGGTTGACTGTCCAGTAAATCCTTTGAATTCAAAAATGTTGAAGTGGCACACAAATCCATGCAGATATATTTTTTAAAACTAGTCTGTCATCAGGAAAACACACGTAAATGGAGAGGATGAGAGCTGCTAATTATTTGAACCACTTAAATAGTGGGAAGTGCTGGGCTGGGTATTTAACAGCTTTGCATTGTGCTAATCTCTCCTGGCAGCTGAGTCAATAAAAGCTCTACAGGGAGTCTGAGCACGGTGTGATTTTTCTAGCCAGATAAATCTTCCCCATGCCCACTATCCTTATTATCCTCCTGACAATGCATTTAACAATTGGAATAAATGTGTAATCGAGATCTATGCTACAGAGTGAATTTGCTCTGAAAACATTACGCAGCAAACAGCCACAAGTGAAGGCTCAAGTTCTTGTATGAGTTGCATGCAGTTGTCATTGCTTCGGGGGAAGGCAGTCTCATATAGAAAGCAGGAATG
>NW_009936899.1:85694-87603 GCF_000696875.1 Nestor notabilis
TTTGACTTCCAAATGCATTTCTGATTCCAATTCAGTAGCTGCAAGGCTTTCCTGAAGAAAAAAAGAAATCCAATTGCTAACAGCTGTGGTATTATCTCAGGTGTTTATTGCTTGTGTTCATCCTGATTGAAAACAAGAACAACAAATCCTGATCACAGGTATCACTTTGGATGAAAAGTGGAAATGAAATGGCAGAAACAAGACGTAAAATAGACTAGATGAAAAATAGCAATTTCCTAATAATCTTTCCATGTAGGCTGCCAAATCTTGCCCCAAAGGCACTTGCTAAGATGATGACTAAAACCAAAACAGGCCTTACTGAATCACCCAGTCTCTTGATGTTACATTCAGGCATATTTAGAATCATATTATAAGTTTCTTTTAATTATCTTTAACAAACTCTACATTAAAAAGAGTTGGGTTTCTCTCCCCAGTTGGAAGAGCTTTGGAAAGCAAAATGTGAGCATGAACTTTCAGCATGTAGGAAATTCTACCTAGTAGAAACCCAGGTAGCGTGTCTTAGCCGTGCATGCTGAAACAGCTGTATCTGTCTGGTCTGTAGTCTGCACTCTGGTTTCCCACTAAATTTCAAATCACTTTTGAGGTCTCTGCATATTTCCAAGACACTTAGTGGCCTAAGCTCACAATATGTACATAACAAACAATCAAACCAAACCAAACCACCAGAAAAAAAGCCTCACAATAGAAGTCAGAATAAAGCATTTTTTAATAATTGTGCTCAGCTGGCACTACTGGGGCTCTATAATCAGGTTAAAGTTCAGACATGCTAGAGACTGTTTTGGAATCTGTCCTAAGACTTAAATTCCTTTGTTTCTGTTTCCCATACACAAGTGGGAACTTGCATATTAAAAATGCAGACAAAACCCAAATGTTAAGAATTACTCAGAAAACAAAACAAGCTATGGTTAGAATGAAACTGTGTTTCAACCATATCTAGACTGCTGGGTGCAGTTCTTGTTCCTACAGCCCAAAGGGATGCTGCAGATATATTAAAGATTCAGACAACAACCTGGATGATGAGTAGTGTGTTACTCTAGGGGATAAACCAAAGTTCTGCCTGCTGGCTGAAGAGCTGTCTGTCCAGAAAACCTATGTCTAGGTGGGCAACTGACCCTGGGCAGCACAGCAGCACCTTTGATTATTCAAAATCCCCTCAGAAGAGGGATTCTTCTGCTTTTGAAGACTCCTTATCAATCAGGTTACTGACCAGAAAAAAACATAGTTGGTTGGGTTTTTTTCCTTCTCTGCAGGCTGTGGGGTTTTGAATCCTTAGTTCTTGATTCTTCCCTTCCTTTCCCTTCTCTTCACTTCCCTGGGAAGACAGACAGTTATTTCATCAGTACTACAGAGGGAATTTCTATATTTTT
This sequence comes from Nestor notabilis, assembly GCF_000696875.1. NCBI lineage: Eukaryota > Metazoa > Chordata > Aves > Psittaciformes > Psittacidae > Nestor > Nestor notabilis. The sequence continues at coordinate 87,083 of NW_009936899.1, forward strand.
TGGTAAAATGGGAGGATCTGTTCTTCTGTCTCTGTTTTTTGGAAATGCTGCAAGCAATGGGAAAAAGGTGCAAATAGAGGTAAGTGAGTCCAAAGGAATAAATCATGCTGGTCAGCAGAGGCAGAGGTCGTTTTCCTCATGGGAAATAGGAATTCTTGTTATAAGCTAGGTTTCTCACAAATATTGGCCAGTCATACTCTACTCACCTGCTTTTTATTTCTTCAGTTGGATTAATTACCATGTACAAGAGTCAAGAATCAAATTTGGTCTGTACATCCCCCCCTTCCAGCTGCCTGGCTCCCATTCTATTTCCAAGGTTTCTTGTAGTAAGACTCTGTCAAAAGCACAGGTCTGCATCAAAGGTCACAATATTTTGGTGCACCAGCTGTAATACTGCACTGCAAGCTACCTCATTTAGTGAAATCACAGTAGAATTAATTGCTACATTAAAATAGAATTTGCATAGGGCTACTTATGACATTCCCATTAAAATCACATTAGTTCATCATGATTAACACTCT
>NW_009936899.1:87634-92414 GCF_000696875.1 Nestor notabilis
CTTTCACTGAGCACAGAGCAAACTAAACTATGGATGTTTTGTTATACCTGTGCCCAGAAAAGCTACTTGCAGAAGTAGATAGGGGACATGCATTGTTTCTGTCATAAGATGACTATTCAGCACCTGTTTCAAACCAGAGCAGGTGAAAAGCTAACCATGTCAAGGCTCTCTGTAAACAAAACCAGAAGAAATTCATAATTCAGAAGAAAGGCTGAGTGACTCAAAACCACACTTTCTTCTTCTATGACCAAAAGAGTAAATGCAAGGACTATTTCCAAAAATAATTTCATGAGATGTTTTTTTTCTTTTTTGAACAGTGGGGCTAATTATGTTGAATTTGCTAAAAATCTTACTTTCAGGCCAATGACAGCAGAGATCAATTGATGATGAACACACAAATCCTTCACTTCTTCAGCCAATGTTTAGCTGTGATTCACTGGTGTGATCGTTTTGACTATGCTTTGGAGAAAGCAACTCTTGAAACCGAGAGGAAACGCATAAATATATAAATTCTTTGTTGATGTCGGTTCCCACAGGTCACAAGTAGCCCCCGCCTGTGGGGAGAAAATGGGGTGGGATGGAATGGGATGGGGCGGAAGGAGAGGGAAGACGAGGGGAGGGGAGGTGAAGAGAGGGGAGCAGAAGAGGAGGAAAGAAAGGGAGGGGAAGGCAAGGCAAGGCATGGCAAGGAAATAGTGCTGTGATATTAAGAGTTACTAGTACAAGAAGGATTATTCCTAGTACAAGAGAGACATGGACATACTGGGGTGAGTACAGCAAAGGGCCACAAAGCTGATTTATGCCTTGGACTATCTTTCATAAAGAGAGAAGCTGAGGGAGCTTGAACTGTTCTTCCAGAAGAGAATGGAGAGCAGGAGAACTTATTGCTGTCTCTGTAGCTACAAAGTTACCTGCTGTGAAGCTACAAAGAAGATGGAGAAAGGCTATTCTCAGACCAGCATGGTATTTCATGCTCCAGATAGACATTAGCAGGTTAAGCCTGAGCCAAAACTGACCCTGAAACAGCATCGAAAGCCTCTACTAGCAACTAGCCATCCCAGAAGCCCATCATCCTCTATAGAAAATGCCATTCGATGCCATTCCTTTGTTCAAATGGCTTTGAAGAAAGATAATGTTGTCTCAGCACCTACTTGGCAAAAAAATGTTCAAGGCTACTGGTGGGAATGTGGTGTTTCCTAGCTGAGCTATAGTGTTTTCTGTCCAAACCAAAATCCTACAAATTAGTTAAAAGAAAAAGGAAAAAATAAAAAAAAATCCCCACTATAAGGATAAACCAAAGAGTACAGATCTCTACAGCTCAACACTCTAGGAAATCAATAACTCTAAATAAAGGATGGTTTGTTCGCCTCCAGATTTTTTAGTTACCTTAGTATTTCCTTACACATATACTCTACAGTAGATTTTTGAGCTGGTCAGCAATTGCAATCCTGAAGGTTAACTTCCCAAATCTGGAGCAGAATATATTTTGATTATCATGTTGACATGTTAACAACATCAAAGAATCAAAGACAAGATATTCACAGGTGCTACACAAGCCCATTGTAAAAATGCAAATGGCAGCAATAGAATAAAAAGCAAGCTTAAACTTCTCCCTGGTCATATTTTGAGATATAATGCTCAATTTATTCATTGCAGGTATAAATAATTTGCACTGGTTCTTTGTATGGAATTAATTTTACATTCTGTCTTCTTCAGTAATGAAACTCATCATGCTGGCTTATAACGGTCACACTGCTGAAGAAATTGTGAAGAGAACTACTCACAAATGACCCATAACCTAAAATCTGTTTGGAAAACAATCGTCAACTTATGGAAACACCTTAATAAAAATATCTTTCTGTTTACAGAATTTATGAGCACAAAGTCAAACCTGTATTCCTGAAATAAAAACATCCATATTTCTTGAAAAAATACCCATTATATATAAAGTTATGAACCTTGGCAAATGATTACCATATACTCCTCAATTTTCTCAAAAAGCTGTCTTGGAACCTGGAGTTTCCTGTATGAATCTCTAACAAGACAAGAATAAATCTTTCTAAGGTCATTAAATGGTAAAATAAAACCTTTGTGGTTAGCTGTTGCTCTTTGCTTAATTAAATATTAACATTTTTTATTCATAGAAAATGAATAAAAAGTGGTCTTGTAGACCACTTTTAAAGAGATCAAACTTTCTATTCATGGTGTTTCATTTGTTTCATAATAAAATTTAAAAGCTGTAGACCAGTTAAACTCACATCTGTGATAATACCCTCTTGAGTCAGCAGCAAATTCAAAAGCCCACCAGACAGATATTGTCTCTTTTCTACATTTTCACTAAAACTTGGTATACATAACGCATATATAATGTAAAAATATATTGGATATGTACAATACAGCAAGATGTTTTCCTTTCTTGTTTTTCTTGGTTAGTTATTCTTGTGTACAGTAAATGAGAGTGGTTTTGTTAAGTATGTCCTTGTGAATTTGCTAATACTTGGTTACACTGTTCCTGCTAAAATTTTCTGATTTTCTTCCTTTGGATCACTGTGTAGTTTATATAAACCCTTTAAAAGCAGTTCCAGAATTTCAGTGCAAATTGTGAAAGCTGGTTTACTTATTCATTATAATAAAATTAAATCTGAAAAATCTTCAAACTGATTCACTTCCCATTTAAAAGATGACAACTTCTATTAATATTTCTGAAGGTATTTTGAACATTTTTCTCCATGTATTCATAGAAAACTAGCAGATTTTTTTCCCCGGTAATACGAAGTGTTTGTTACTGTACAGATATATTGTCAAGCAATATTCAGACTTTATTTAATCTTACCTAGGAATGAATCCCTAGATGATTTGGATGGACTTCATGTGCTTCTTTGGGAAGCTTGTGTGTAGATAGTGAAAGGACAGTTGTTCGGGACAGATTTTTAAGGACACGCTAAGGGCTTTTTTGGCTGAAAGTCCTTTCATACTGGTAGCTACTAATAAGAAGCAATGACACGCCCTAGGGAGGGAAAAATTCCACTTCTTGGGATTGGCACATATTGCTGGGCAAGGAAATGGTGCAAAGCAAAATATGCAGGTGCAGACCAACTCAAAGTCTGGAGAGTGCTGCAAACTGTGATAAGTGTGCATAGGCCTGCATGGGTGCATAAGCATCCATCAGATGACTTAACTGTCTTCCCGCCACCCCCTGTATTATGAACAGACCAGTGGGGCTCAAGTGAAACCGGGTTAACAGGGAGTTCCTGAATCACCTGCAAAGAGATGGCATAGTGTCATTTTCAGTTTTCTAGTTGTAGGAGTAGGTCTAGCTCTGATACCTTCTACGCTGCTTTCATTCTCAGTTCTGAGGTAAAACTGTGACAGTCATTACAATATGACAACTATCCAGTGAAATTACCGTTTATTCCAAAAGCACAGCTGATGTGTAAGTGCCAGACTTCTGAAATTCACTAGGAAAACAAATGTATAACTCTGGTTTGTGTGACTGAAAATATCCTCACAAAAAAGGTATTATCATCCTAAAATATTGTGGCTCTATTACCCTTTCTGCTGGATTTTGTTATAAACTGGGGTATAGTTACTGCAACAGGATTGTCACATTATTTTTTCTCCCCTACCAAATGTGCCATCAGAAAAACAGTCTAAAAGATAGAGAATTGTCTCACCAACATCTACAAGGCTCAGAGCAATAATATGTTACAAATAACCAGAGTGAAAGGAATGTGTTTGACTGCTTGTTATATTAGCATCCCTGTTAGAAATATACCTCAGCTCTTAGAGAATCCCCCAATGTATTCATGATTACAAAATATGACATGGCATCAGTCTATTCTCCATAGCACAGTATATTTTCTGACAGCTAATGTGCTTTGCTGCACTGTTATTAGCTGTCTTGCTGCAATGCAGTATGTTACACAGAATGCGACTCTGCCCTGCTCTGCCTCTGAATTCACAGTGTAAATGCTGATTATCTTGAAACGGTAATAACATGATTTTCCAGTAAAAGGCACAGCAGCAATCACATAGTTAATAAAAGCTGTGGCTGTCAGCCAGGTTGCATACTGAACACAATTATTTGAACCATTAATTGGAGTATAGCTTTTTCTCTTGAGATAACGATTAAAATTTATGCTGATAGATAACTTTAGGGTAGGATTGAAAACAGAGATTTTTAAATGCACATGCAAGTGACATCTTTGAGGAGAACTTGCTGATAAGCCTGACAGTTTATCACTGCTGCAATAAGGAGAAATAAAAGCAGAGTAGATGTAAAACAGCAGCATCCAAAGGACTGAAAACTGACACTATGTTTTCTAGGCAGCTCCTGTAAGATTTGTGCTGCTGTCCACCTACAGATGGTCTGAGCACCTTTTATGTAAAATCAGCAGGCATAATGAGGTCTTATTAGACACTCAGCAGGAGCCTCTGTCCTTGTTTTTCAAAGGTAAAGCTCTGCTTGCTGGGCTGATGAAGCATTAGAGTACATTGGCCCAGATCTTCAGAGGTGCTCAGATAACTAACAAGTATTGATTTCTATGAGCACTGTGCATCTGGACACCAGGATACTAAATCACTGTCACTATATAGTCTCTCTGTCTGTAAGGGTTGTACACCATCATCTAATGATGAATATGATCATGCCTATCATGGTAACATCAGTACCATGAACTAACATTTTATGTCTACATAAGCTTCATCCCCATCAGCCATAGGTGCAAAGCAGCCCCTGCCTCTCTATAGAAGATGGGTGTCCTGGGTTCAGCTACAGCAG